>NC_056737.1:185375794-185675794 GCF_019279795.1 Protopterus annectens | reverse complement strand
ATCCAAGTTGAGACCTAAACTCCCTGTAGGCCAATAGCTTTACTCTTTCACTGTAGCTAAATTCTGGAATGCCCTTCCACCTTCTCTATGGACTATAAATAATGCCCCGTCATTCAATAAATCACTCTACCAACATCTCTCCTCTCATTGGCTATGCCCTTGCACCATCCCCAATTCCTCAGTCACCTGATTACTAACCTGACTCAGCTCTGATACCCACACTCTTCTTTACTCCCTCTTGAGCATTCACCCTTAATAACAGCATAGTGTGCCTCACCCTGCCTCACATGGTGTGTAAAAATTGTGTAAGTGCAGATTATCATTATCTGTCTGATCTACTGAATACCTGCCAAGCACTCAAGTCTTCCATAAAATGTTGCTATACATTGTCTATGTTACTGTGTCACTTCTGACTCCTATATTATTCTATTGTATATTGTTAAATGCTGTTATTAACTCTCTAAATAATCTCTTAATTATGTACATTGTTTTTTTTTTTTTGTTTTTGGAGCTTTTCTCCCCGGTCCTCCCCTGAAAATGGGCTCATTTCAGCCCAATGGACTTTCCTGGTTAACAAAAGCAAATAAATAATAAATAAATGCCCTCTGATGCAAAGGGCGTTCAATTGTCATGCTCCTCCTCCTCAATGTCAAAACCCTGATCATTGGCTTCCTGGTACAGGGGTTACCTCCTATTGATGGAATTAGGCTTAGGTAGGCATGCCCCTCCAAATACTCAATATGGTCCCTTTCAAACTTTCTCCTTTCTTTTTTTGACATTGAAAATGTCCTTATCCACTCTTTAAAAAAATTTCCAGATAATCTGAATGATGATGGGAAAATAGGAAATCCTGAGTAATATGAGTCTAATTTGTTAGCTTCAGTCATAAGGGTATCTATTTCCCTTTGATTGTGTCTCACAAGATATTCAAGTAACTCACAGCCGTAATGATCAAATAAGCCCATCAATTCATTATACAGCTGGGACTCGGCAGTTATACCATTTGGAGACTTCCAAAAGTGTAATCCCTTAGGGATTCTTCTAACTTTCAAACATTCATGGAGATAGGAATTCTCCTACTGCAACTTCTGACACTTAAAAACAGTGTGACTATTTGCATTCATTAAAGTCTGGGTTACGTTTATACCAGCATGGACTTGGTTTCTGTTTCTCTTGGTTTGGCATTTTTGGTTATTTGAAATCTTACCATAACCGTAGATGTCTTTCTCTTCTATATTTATTTATTTATTTATTTGCAGTTGGTTAACCAGGATAGTCCATTGGGCCAAAATAACCCTTTTTCAATGGAGTCCTGGGGAGAAAAGCTCCAACACAGATTACACAAAGATTAGAGATTTACATTTCAAACAATTTCTGATTACAAGACACAAAATACTGAGGTTACAATCAAAAATACTAAAAAAACAAAATTACATTTTTTTTTCTTGTTGAGAGCATTGTTCAAGTAGGATTAGGAAGTGAGTAGATAGATGCAAAAGGCTTTCAGATTGGTAGGTATAATTAAGAAATTGATTACTTGCTTCAATAAAGAATGTATGAGATGAAAGACTGTAGAAGGTGGAGAATGATTATGTGAGATGGGAGCAGGAGCATTCCCATGTGGATGTTGGGTGGGAATGGAGTGATTTTTTTAAAGGTAGGGGGAGGCTAGTGATGGTACGAATGGAGGGAGTTCCATAAGCGTGCTAGGGAAAAGGACAGGAGGTTTTGTCCTGGGGGACTAAGGGGACTGTAGACTTCTATTAGGTTTTGATTAGTAGATCTGAGAAGTCTTTGTGTGTGGTGTATTTTAAAGGTAGTGGACAAGGGAGGGACAGAGGGATGGCTGAAAAATTAGTTTGTGTGCATAGGTGAGCTGAGTATAGGAGCGGTAGTTGGGAAGTTAAAGCCAATTTAGTTTGTGGAGTGGTGCACAGTGATGGGTTGAAGATTTGTTGCTAGTGGCAAATCTGGCTATTTTATTATAACAAGTGGATAGTTTTGTTATGAGATGATTATAGGTTTGTTAAAAGAGGGGCACCATAGAGAAGGGAGGGTAAGAGAAATGTGGTAGAGAGAGTGAGCTTGGTAGCTGGGGTGAGGTATCGCTTGTGTCGGTAGAGCAGGCCAAGTTTTTGGTGTTTTTTTTTAATGTTTAGTAGTAGATGGGAATCGAATTTAAGCTTGTCATCGATTTGAACTCCTAGTAGTTTGGTATCTGATACCAGTTCAAGTGGTGTGTTATTTTGACTGGTGATTGAGAATAGTTGTCTATCAAACTTATTGATTTTAGAGGGGGTAAATATCATTAGTTTTGATTTAGCTGCATTAAGTGCAAGATGGTTGTCTTTCATCCACTGTTCTGTGGTGGAGAAGGCATTTTGAGTCGACTTTAGGAGAGTTGGGATGGAAGAGGCAGCACAGATGATTATAAAATCATCTGCATATTGGATGATGTTAGCATAGTGGATAGAGCGGTAATAATCATTAATAAATATATTGAAGAGGAGGGGGCCTAATATGGAACCTTGTGGGACACCTGTGGGGGTGTTAAGGAAGGAGGTGGCTTTTTTCTACTTGATGGCTTGTTGCCTGTTGGAGAGATAGCTGGTGAACCAATTGAGAGTTGAAGGTGATAGGTTTAGCTTAGAAAGTTTAGTAAGTAGTAGGTTATGGGAGATAGTGTCAAAGGCCTTAGAGAGATCGAGTAGGATGGTAGAAACAGTGAGACCAGAATCTCTAGCTTTATTCACAGTTTCAAGGAACAATAGGAGGGCCATCGTAGTGCTATGATTGGGTCGGAATCCGTGTTGAGTAGGAGTTAGTAGGTTGTTGTCTAATAGATGGGGAAGGAGTTGAAGATGGATGCATTTCTCTCTAATTTTTGAAATAGGAGAAAGGATGGCGATGGGCCAGAAGTTGGTGATAGTATTATTACCCCCTTTGTGAAGGGGAATGATAAAAGCCTTTTTCCAGAGTTGTGGAACAAGACCTTCTTGTATAGAGCGGTTGATTAGGATACTGATTGGGAGGACGATGGCTTCAGCAGCTATGCTGAGGAAATATGAGGAAATGTCATCTAGCTTAGTATTTTGTGAAGGTATGTACAGAAGACCAGGCAGCTGCTTCCAGGATAGAACAGGTGTCTAAGACCTTAAAAAAGGCAAGAGAGGAAGACACAGCGCTGGTGGAATGTGCCCTAATAGGTGAGGGTAGATTCTTCTATGAGACGCAAAGCAAAAGGAAATGGTTTTGGAAATCCAAGTGGAAATGGTCTGCTTGGAAACAAGCTTGCCCAGGGCCCTTGGGTGATGGATAAAAAGGCAGCCAGATTTCCTAATTGGTTTGGTTTTATCCAAGTAATATCAGATTTGTCTGTGCACATCTAAAGTGTGTAGGATCCTCTCACTAGAGGACTTAGGAGAAGGGAAAAAAGTGGGAAGATTGATGGACTGATTGACAACTCATTTGCCACCTTGGGCATAAAGGAGGGATTCATGTGTAAAGATAACCCTGTGTCTGTGGAAAACAATGAAGGGAGAAGACTACTTCAGAGAGCCTGTAATTCAGAAACCCTTCTAGCAGAAGTAATGGCCATGAGAATAATTGTTTTCCAGGTGCAGTGTTGCAGAGAACAACAACTTGCAGGCTCAAAAGGGGCCAGGGTAAGTTTTTTTTTAACAAAATTAAGATCCCAAGGAGGAGAAACTGGTTTCCTTGATGGTCTAATATGAAGGATGCCTTTTAAGAAAAGTTTAACTTCCAACCTGGAAGCTAAAGGGGGAGATATAGGCAGACATGCTGATACAGTCCACTCTTCAATAATTCACACAGATAAGACTGAATAACTTTAACATCCACATGCAGTGGTTGTAAATCCTTTAAAATACACTCTATGGAAAACATTTTCCATTTAGAAATATAGGATTTCCTAGTAGTGAGTTTTCTGACTTCCTGTAGAACATGTAGCACATCCTCAATGAAAATATGTCTGAAGGGAATCAAAACCCTATCACCCACAGGGTCAGTTGAACAGTTGACATCTGTGGGTGTATTAGAGTTCCCTTGTCCTGTGTGAGTAGGTCCATTATGTGGGGTAACCTGTGGTGACTGTCCTTGGCTAAATGCAGAAGAATGGGGAACCAGTGCGGTCTTGGACAAAAGGGAGTCACCAACAAGATTTTTGGTTGCTCTAGTTGGATCTTCAACAGGACCTTTTGGAAAAGTGGGAAGGGGGAATGCATATAGAAACAGACCATTTCAAGAGAAGGACAGGGCATCTACCTTCCATGCCAGGCTATCAGGGACTCTGGCACAAAACTTGAAGTTGTCTGTTCATGGGGGAGGTGAAAATATCTACTGGGGTGTACCCCATCGATGGACCATGTCCAGAAACACATCCCTGTGTAACATCCAATAGTGGAACTGAGTCACCGACCTGCTCAATGTGTCTGGAAAATTTTGGGTTGAGAGTATGTAAACTGACTGGAGAGTGAGTTGACTGGGAAGCTAACTCTCAGGCCTGGAGAGCCAATCTGCACAGGAGATAGGACTTTGCCCCTCCCTGTTTGTTGACATACCAGAGGACAGTGGTATTGTCTGTAAACCATTTTAAGGCCCCTGGGAAAAGAAAGGGTTTGACAATTTGTAGAGTGGAAATCAGGGCTCTCATCTCCTTTATATTGATGTGCTCCCTCTTCTGAGTGGGAAGACCACTCATCTCTGACCCTCCATGAGGCTAGGGTTGCACCCCATCCCAGGTTTAAAGCATCAGTGTACAGCTCCTGAGTGGGAAGTGGGGGCTGCAAGGGTAAGCCTGGATTTCTTGAAACCTGCTGAATCCACCAGCATAACTCATTTTTCAGGCAGGGTAGAAGGGAAATAAACTCCAGAGGATATGAGTGTTGTACCCATAGTATTCTCAGGAACCACTGGAATTTCCTCTTGTGTAACTTGGCTAGTGGTAGCATGCTAATAGTGGATGCCATAAACCCCAAGAGGTGAAGAAACTCCCTGGCAGTTGGGGATTGCAGGTACAAGAGGGCCTTGGAAGTGGGACATTAGGGACATAACTTTTTCTGGTGGTAATGAAGCCAGCATCCTGTCTGATTGGATTCTGTATCCAAGGAAAATGTGGTCTTGGAAAGCAACCAGAGTAGATATTTGGTAGTTGATGGTGAATCCTGCAGCAGTGACACTGTGAAGAAGAGATTCTCCTGATGGGTCTCTGGAGTTTGAGCCTGGAGAAGATTGTCCAGGTATGGAAAAATTTGTATGTTCTCATGGGCGCCGGAACCAGA
This sequence comes from Protopterus annectens, assembly GCF_019279795.1. Lineage (NCBI taxonomy): Eukaryota > Metazoa > Chordata > Ceratodontiformes > Protopteridae > Protopterus > Protopterus annectens. The sequence goes on along the minus strand of NC_056737.1, from coordinate 185,670,494 downwards.
GAGCGAGGGGGGAGGGGAGCCCCTCCACTTTTGCAGATTACCTCCCAACTGTCCCATTCTTTGTTTGAATTATCTTCATTCTTGCGCTTTAGCTGACATAATCATGTGCGTGTTGACATCAGCTCATCAGGGCTACCAGCCTGTCAGTGTTGAGCTCACAGTGCACATAGGGTTTCTGGATGGTTTTAATTTTGCGAGCGGGAACGGACATTTTATTTAGCTGCTGCTGCTGCTGAAGGATGAATGGTTTATTTAGCTGCTGCTGAGGAATGGGTGGTTTATTCAGCGGTTCGGAAGCTGCCTAGGTGAAAATCCGAGGCTGGACTGGCTGTTTTTACTGGTAGACATTTTTTCAGAGTGTGTGTGTGTGTGTGTGTGTGTGTGTGTTTGTGAATGCCCCCAACAGAATACATCTGGTGGCTAGAGGTACTCAGGCTCAAACTCTGTACCTTGAGTACAGGTAAAAAGACCCTAAGGTCCCTAGCCACCATCACTTGTGAATTTTGCCTCAGTGGTAAAATAACCTTTTATTCTAGCAATTTTCTAAGGTTATAAAAATCAGTATTTGAAATGTGTCCCTATTTTGGAGCTGTATTCCCCCAAATATTTGCTTTATTCTGTAATTTTGTGCTAAGAGGTTGAGAGCTATGGTTAGGTGAGAACTGAATTCACTAAATTATATGATAGGCCATTTAAGTTTGTCTTACTGTCTTTCAAGAAACTGCTGGTTTAGCTTAGTGGTATGTTGCTCTGACTGTAGTACACAGGTTTCTGGGTTCAAGGCTTGGCAGTGAAATGCATGGTAGTAGCAACATTTTATGCAAGTAACTTTCCAAAATTATACAAGCAATGTTTACAATGTGTCCCTGGTTTTTGGCCTTTTGCCCCCCCCCACCACCACCAATTGAAAATAAGTTCAAGAAGCTGTGCAACATGCCTATGGCTTACACTGCTGTGATTCTGTATTTATAATATTGTGTGTAGAAGTAGACTGTTATCATGGAAATGTTCTGAATAGGGCAGTTTTCATTATTGGTGCATGCATTTTGCTTCATTGCCTACTGGAAAAAATGTTCAAACAAATTTAAAATGCAGTTGTGTGGGGAAGTAGACCTTTATGATGGAAATGTTCTGAATAGGGCAGTTTTGCCATTATTGGTTAATGCATTTTTGTTTCATTGCCTACTGGAAAAAATGTTTAAACAATAAGTTTAAAATGCACTCTAAGTTAATTCTAACAAGTGTGCTGTATTATACAAGGAATATAATTTAATACAATCAGGAAGGTGAATCAAGGAATGCATACATGTATGCATGGCCCTAAAAATGTGTTTGAAAACAACCCAGAGGAAAATGTGAAAGGCTCAAAATCATGGGCAAATTTTAAGCTTTACTCTTGTTACCAAAGCAATGCATGAAGGTAAAACAGTTCACACCACATTACCTTGACCTGGCCAAACCTTTTGACACAATCCCTTACTCAGGTGTAGTACAAAAGATGAATAATGTAGGAGCAAACACTTACATCGATCACCAGCTGCATTGCCAACTTGACTCACAAGGGTGCAGGAGATCAAAACAGGGGAAGAGACCTGTCACTAATGAAGTCCCCCAGGGTTCGGTGCGGAGACTTTTTCTGTTTGGCATATACATCTCAAAAGTAAAAGAAAATACCAAAGAGCTTTGGCCAGCTAAGTTTGAGATAACTGCAAGTTAGGAGAAGTTATTGAATCCCCAAATGACTTTACCATCATGCAGGAAAGTTTGTCCCAAATAATAACTGGTGTCAAAATCATGACAATGCCCTCTGAGAACTAATCCAATTGTTTGGCATTTGGGAACTTGTGTATACAGTGACCTAACTTTTGACCAACATGTGCCAGAGTCATAAGAAAGCATTTCTATATTGCACAGCTTATAAACAAATTGATTGTGACTAGATCTAGAGATGTTGTGGTCCCCCTTTACAAAGCTCTCATTATGTCAGTCATTTTGTATAATGCCCACTTTGGCATGTATCTGTCCAGTCCCATGCAGGAATTGGAATACCTTCAGAAATACCTTACTAAAAGGATACAAGTCGTAAACAATAGGTCTTGCATGGACCACCTCAAAGATTTATTACTATACTCTGTATCCTACAGAGTGCTTAGAGTTGACATGTCTGGCATACAAAGCATTCTCTAACATAATACAGATGGACCTACCGACATCAGCAAGTCAAATGGCATCAGAAATACTCAGTCCAGGTATCTAAACTGAATGTTGTGGAGAGATGGATATATATTACAGAGGCTACCACTGTTCCGAAACAGACTATCCATAAAAATAAAGCAAAGCTCATCCATCCATATTCAAATGCAACTTGGATCTAAGGATGGGTAATAGAAAATGTACTCCAGGATTTCACCTTATGCCACTAATTGAGGCAGTTCCTAAATGCTGCATCCCTTACATGGCCCCCTCAAATTATCTATGGTATGATCACAGTTGTTCTCACTAGGGCTAATATACAATTATCAGCCATGGGGATAGCTAAGACCAATCAGAAAATGTTAATTCAAGCACCAAAAGGGAATTGACTAAGCTTAAAATGTCCTCCAAGTGAACCTATGTTGTGGTAGCAAATAGTTATAAAAAAATTACCCTTTTTAGTTCACTAAGTGCCCCTGTCACCCCCCCCCCCCCCCAGTCTTTAACAGCTTCTGGCACCTATGTATGCTCTGTAGCCTGCAGAAGGCTATGACAGGAGCTAAGCATTTTGTGAAGACCCTCTGGGCTATAGACAATCCAAAGGGCAAGGCACAGAATTGAAAGTGTGAGGAAGCAATAGTAAAGTAAAGGTACTTTCTGAACTGAGGATGAATGAGAATATGAAGATAGGCATCCTTGATGTCCAAGGACACCATACACACCTGAGGAAGCATGGAGGAAGAAGAGTAGGTAAAGTTAACATTCGAAAGGTTGGAACTTTCAGGAAAGTGTTTAGATGGGATAGGTCTAGAATGGGTCTCAAAAGACCATCCTTCCTGGGGGACCAGGAATATCCTGGACTAACTGCCTTTTCCTACTTGGGAAGGCAGTACCTCCTGAATGGTGCCTGGAGAGACAAGACTGGAAATGACTTGGGGAAGTTCCTGTTGTTCCTTTGGAGGTTGTGCAATACCCCTGAAGGAAGGAAGGAGTCTTCCACACCATAAAGTATCTTTGAAGGATGATTGATAGGACCCAGGAGGTCCTGAGTTGTCTTTTCCAAGCAGAGAGAGGGAAAGGCAAAGGGAAAGAGGTGTTTGGGTGCCAGGAGGCAGGTAGTCACAGACTACCCGGCTTTGCCTGAAAGGGCTGTTTTTGAGCAGGAGTGGAAGTAGAATTAGATGAAAATTGTTTCCTAGTATCTCTTTTGCCCTTGAAGATGGGGACATGGAAGACTTCTTACAAAATGGATCTTGGGGTAGTGCCTCTGAAACCAAGAGTCCAGGGAAACAAAAATATGCTTCAGGTCTTGCACTCTGCTCTTTTCCTGAAAAGAGTTCTGCAGCAGAAGTACCAAATAATGCCTTGTTGTCCAGGAGAACATCCATGATTTTTGCCTTAATTTCATCAGGCAAAGGTCTGAGTCTGAGTCAGGAATCTCTCCTAAGAATTGACCCTGATGCAGCCCCTCTAGCTGATGCCTCCATGTCATCATAGCTACACTTTATGGAATGCTGTGTAACCTGAGCAGAGGAGTTAAGGATGGAGGAGAGCTTAGCCTTCGTGGGAAAGTGGGAAAGTCAGGGAGTACAGAAAGTAGCTAACCAGCATCCGAGAGGAGAGCCAAAGAATATTTGGCCATATGGATCTGGCAATTTATGGCTCTGAATGCCAAAGTAACTGATTTATAAACTTTCTTTCTTAGCCTCTCCATAATTTTCACTCTCCTTATCTGAAGGGAACAGGGAAGTGGAAGCCAGCATCTTGGAGGCCTTGTCAGCAGATACTAAAATTGTTGCAGGGTCTGCAGAGGGACATTTAAACAAAGAAAATTTGGAATCCTCTGGCACTTTATAAAACCTATCTGGCCTTTTGAGGGCAGGAGTTTGAGAGTCAGGACACTTAGAAGCTGCAGTGAAAGTATCGTTCGTTCATCTCTATTACAAATAATGAGAAGACTTTGGGTTTCATTCAGATGCTTTGATATATACAAACACATTGGGATGGATAGCAGCACCTTTAAATACGAAGTAAGTAACAAACAGAGCTTACATACATACATGTTCACATCTCAACTAAGTACAAAATGGCAGTCAGGCTCACATGTGCTCAGTATTTAGTGCAAGCCCTTTTATAGCTTCTTAAAGGTATATACACATGCATATTGATCTACAGAAAGCATCCAGGAAGGCTGGCAGAACAGGGGGTATGGCAGTCTGGGAAGGGGTGTCCATCTGCAACAGGTCATAATACCTTTTTTGGATGTCTGACACCTCAGAACAATCTCATTTGAAAAACTCTGTCATTTTAACTATAGTACCCCCAAAGGAGACATCCTCATCAGGGGAATCAGTTCCATTTGATTCTTCTGGGGAAGCATATCCCAAAGGAGAAGAAATTTGGGCTGAATAAGCCAAAGATTTATCCCCAGAAGATTCCTCTTCATTTGGAGAAAGCTACTCAGAATTCCTCTTTTGTGGTATAGAGGGAGGAAAGGAAGGAAAAGAGAGAGCTGAAGATAGTCTCAAAGCCATAAAGGCATTGAACAGCCCTTGGGAAAAGGCCTGCCAATCCGCCAGTTGTTCCCAAGGGCAAAGGGAAGCATGTTTTTTTCTTTTGAGGAACATCCATTTGGTGGATAGTGGATAGGACTGACGTCAGCCTATACTCAATATTCATAGGGACATCATCTCTGACAATGACCTGTGGAATGCCATGCAGGCCTTTGGTTACAATGAGCCAAGGTTCACCCCTACGTCTGGGATGGACGCTCACGTATCCCCCGAGGACGTGCTGGTAGGGTTCTTTACAGACTCGACAACAGTACCCATCGAAGGAATGCCTACCAACTCCATAACAGTCTCTGGGCCAACATCAGCCTCAGGAGAGAGAGGTCTGTAACTGAGGAAGCAGTGGGAAAATCAGGCATATATTTCTTGGCCTTAGTTTGCAGCTAATCTGAAGTGCCTGACACACCTTCCATATTGCGTGTGAGATGTTTAAGGTGCTGGTTTTCTAGGTATAAACAGAAGCTAAACAGTTATGCAGGATCTTGGGAACAAAGGCCTTGCAAATAGAGCTAGTAGTATGGTCGTGGTCAGGGCCATGGCAAAATAGACAAAGGTCATGAGAGTCCATATGTGGAATCTGCCATCCACACTGACACTTGCCCTTCCCAGCTGACGACCTCAAAAAAGCACAGTAGCAAAAAGATAAAAAAAAAAAAAAAAATGAGGCACTTATCTGAACAGGATTCACAACTTGTCTGATGTGTGATGACCACAGAAGACTATCTTATTGATGGCAGAAAAGTTCTGGGGATTGGTACGTGCCAATTATACCTAATGTCATTTTATTACTGACGTAGGATATGGGCTCTGTGTGATGTCACACATACCTTTACAGTAGCATTTAGACTTTTGTATACTGGCCAGGCATACGAGTCAGGCAGTGACGGACTCCCTTGTGTTTTGAATACTGCAACATATGAATAGTAGGACATGTCTCTCACTCAAAATGAAGCCACCAATTACTTTATTTCAGAGGTTGCAGAGCTGCAATGTTCATTTGACAGGCTTTCAGATCTGGCTGGATTTGATGTTAATCTCAGCTGTTTTACTGTTGCAGATGTTCTCCAATGCCATGGAATACAGGCTCAGTATGGTTTGCTCACTGTAATCAGAGAGACGTCTGCATGGATATATTTATATGGTCCTGGTTTTATTGAGTTTGACTTTCTTGATACACTAGATGCTTTTGTGAATACAGTCTACACAGTTTAAATGTGAGACTATATGTATGCTCACAGGGTGGGGCTGCTGTTGAATATTCTGGACATACTTGTACCTCTCATATTTAATTTGTCCTATTTATTGTGTCAAATTAGAGAATATTTTTTGGAAGCATAAGTTCTTGCATTGCATTCCAGTCTATAGTCTTGCAGTGCTTGCAAGAATTTATGTAATTCTATCTTTCCAGTAATTGGAAAATCTGAATTATACAATAAGAGCTCACTGCATTCAAAAACAAACATGTCAGTTGGACAAGCCCAACCCTTGTGCTTGTTGTAGATCGAGCATATGCCAACAGAAGAAACTCCAGCTGCTGGAGTACCATTGAGAGGCTAGACTTTCTATTGGAATATACGGAGACAGTGCAAAACAGAAGAAAAAAAAGATTTAATAAAGAAACAGAACTGTAGCTGATTTTCCTCATATTTCTGCACTGTCCCTCATAAAAATCTTGACAAAAAAATGCAATGAAAATTTTGTTTTCTCCATTGCTTCTCATGCGCACTGTACTGGTGTGCTGTGAAAGAGTGGGGACGCAAGTCCTATACACATGCAGTACATCAGTAAACAAGGAAGAATGTGGGGGAATGCTACAGAGCCATTATACAAAACCATTTAAGAAAGGTAAGCAATTTCTGTCTTAAATAATGCCACTGTATAATAACAATAACATATGAGTGGGTGTGGGTATATCAAGATTTATGCACTGTTGGCTTTGTTTAATCACTTAGACTTCCTCCTCTGATCAAACCATGACAACTGTGGGTAAATCCTGGTATACCCACACCCACTCATGAATTATTCTTAATATAACTGAATTCAAATCCTTGAATACGTTTTCCATTATGCGTTAGATAGTGCAGAACTCACAGTGAAAGGTATTTTTCCATTGTTCTTCAAAAATGCAGAATTTCCACTAAGGAAATCTGTCATAGACTCTCATCTTTGTGTATTAATCATCATGCATGTTTTAGAATAATCAAACACCAGTAGTAATTGTTCATAAGCTAGAGCTAGTCTGTTTCCAGAAAATGCTGTCCCTCCACTTTGCATGTCTGTAAATTCCTCCTATTCAGTGAAAATATGTATTTCAGTGGTTCCAGCCTGATATATTCTTAAGTTATAATTACAGAAACACATATGTCATATCCCTTGTTATATATTTTACCACAGGAACCATCAGAGTTGACCTTTAGCTATGCATCGCAGGACTATTGATAACCTTCTCAGTCAAGACTTCAAAGCTTTATCCACTCTTGCTTTGCAAATGTTAATAATCTACATTTGCAAAATCTAAGTTGGCACATCCTGGTTCGCCAAAATAATGATTTTCATTCCAGTACATCCAACAGCACTTTGTCATGCATATCCAACACTTGCACTAATTTGAATTCCTGTATTAAATGTTGGCTCGTGGATTTAATGTATTTCCAGTTTATCACTACTTTTCTGCAGCCACTTTCTCTGTGCAAAGCTGGGCCTTCACATTTTAGCGCAGCTAAATGCAAGCATTCATTTTGCCTTTTTTGTAGCATACTATAGCTGTTGTTTCAGTGAGCACAGCCAGGCACTTCTTTGTGTGCTCCCAGTCAGTCCATTCATTCTATTTTCAAAGAGGTGAGAGCTATTCCTTCCCATTTCATGGCCCGGACAAGAGTCCTGTAGCCTATTCATTCCTTGCTTGGGGTGACAGCCTTATGACATTTATTCACACAGGAGGCAAGGTTTGGGAATACAAAAGCAAGCTGTCATATAGTCCTGTGGGTTCCCCTTCCCAGGTCTAACTCCTCTCCTTATCAGCTGGTGGCTTTGATTAAAGACTCTCTGCTTTATTGAGCCTCCCTGGTTGTATCCCAGAGCTACCTCCAGCTTATGTGCAGCATGGGCCATGATGATCTGATATCTGCAATACCTCAACATGCCTGTTGGTGTTAGTGGTGCAGCAAACTGCACAGCCTCCTTTCTTACAGGATGAAATGTCCACTTGCAGTCTCCACATCACACCCTCCCCTTCCTTAACCATTTCAGTATCCAAATCGCTAGTCTGTTAGTTGTCTGTCCTAGCCAGGGCTTTCTTTTCTATGCTTGAGGGGCCAAGGCCATCTGTGAATGTCTGAAGCATCACAGTGATATTCTAAAAGCATTTCTAAGCAAACAATGCAGAAAATATTTGTTCAAGTACAGCAGATACTGTAGCATGTATATCACTTGCTTTTTAATCATTTATAGCCACAAAGAATTTTCTTTTTTTTTTTTTTACTTCTAACTGAAAATAATGGTATTTCAGTGTTTTTCACTTTTGTTCATCTTTCCATATAAATGTAGTACTTTTGTTAAGATTATTCTTGCCTTGTAACTGGACTTTACCACAGCATGTTAATTTTACATGCACACTTTTTTCAACCTCTTTATAATTAGTTATGTGAATCCACTATTATTCTGAGTAATGTCACAAACTTGTTTCTTTAAATAAATGATATTCACCCACAAAGAATGAGTAAATCTTTTTATGATACAGCCCACAGCTCCATAGTTAGTTTAAATTTGTCATTTCTTCCCAACTGAGCAACCGACATTCTCATCACCACTTTTTCTTGTTTGTCATATGGTTAGCAAAAATTCACACAGCCTTTAGTACCAAGATAAGAGCGCACACTTTGCATGTGGGTAGTGAACTTGTATACCATTTGTAGGAATGGTGCTTATGTGTACAGGTCTACGTAGTACATAGTGGCTGGAACAAATGATACATAAGCTGGGGATGACCTGCCACAATGACCATTTATCATGCTGCAGCATAAGATTGCATTGCAGTAAGGTCAGTCATGAGGCAGGCAGAACATATTTTCTTGCATGGGACAAGTAGATCATTCTGACCTGATACCATTATTTAGTTGAATTTACATGGTAGAGAATGGAAAGTTCAGCTGTGTGGGAACATGAAAAGCCCTTTATAACATTCATTAGCCAATAAATTATGCAGTATAGCAGGAATTGGCAGTGTCCATTTCTCCTTCAGGCTACTTCTCGATGTGTCCCCAGGTGGGGAGTCAAAAGCTCTCTTCCTACCCCATAGTACTCAAACTAGACTAGGTCTGGAATCTGCCAGCTGCATTTATTTGGTGACCGCTATTACTCTGTACACCTGAATGAATCTTACAGTTTCCACTAATTTCTGGACAGAGATGTGCATTGAGTTTGTTATAGATACAGTTTTATGTACTGAGCAGTAGCAGATGTTACCATGAGCTTAATTTTTTTACCCAACTATACAAAACTGTGTACCCCTTGTCTTCATCAAAAGAGCCAGTTAAACTTTTTCCCATGAAAGGAGTTGTCTTAGAATGATGTATCCCCCCTCCTTTTATCATCTGGTATTTTGGTGACCTGAATCTCTCTCTTGAACCCAAGTCACTGGCATTACATTTGGGAGTCTTCCCAACACACCCATGCGTATACACACACACACACCCACACTCATGCAATAGTGGCCTGGCTTTTAGCCATGGCAACTTGTCAGACTGTTTTGTTACTTGCAGGGTGACACGGATTATTCTCACTGCTCCCATTTTGAAGTACTGTCTTGTAAAACTGCAAAACATTTTCCAGGAGAGAGAGAGAAAATTATTTAAGAAATTACTTTGTAAACAGACTAGTGAGCAAAAGGGATTAGCTGTGAGCCTGACATCTATAGGCATCTGCTGAAAGAAACACACTAAAATCTTTATTATCTCTAGAACTTTTTCCATTGAAAATTGGATATCTGGAGGTATCAACTGAAGAACAAAGAACTATTTTGACAATCTTAAAAAAAAAAAAACTTAGCCGTTCAAGACTAACAATGTAATATGTGCATGATTACTCATTTGTCTGTATTTCTTAGAGAATCACATGGGCCTAACTATTTTCATGTTCTTTGTTAGCTGACTTTAGGGTGTCACGCTTGCTTAAGCTATAAAACAAACATAATGACTGCTGACGTATTTGTATCATAGCACCCAGAGCATGAGAAATGTTTGGCTTGTAAGCATATGTATTCATGGAGTACATTTATGAATAGATTAGGCCAAAATTTAGCCTGTGCTACATTTTAATAACAATAATAATAAAAAAAAACAGTCTTGGGTGCATCACAAATTTAAATCGGGTAATATAAGTGGAAGGCACAGTATCTTCAGAAAGATGAGTCTTTGCTAAATAAAATATGGTATTCATTCTTTATGGAAATTATAAATTACTGTAATATTTGCATTGGCTTAATAAATTGTCACTTGTGGCAACAAGCCTGTATCTCATTAAACCTATGAGGCCAAGAAAGGAATTCTTTATCTGTTCAGACATATTGATGCTTATCGGATCATGGCCACAGTCATAGTGCTGACCTTCGATTTCCATCTGTAGCACAAGAGATCCAGCTTCTGGAACAGCCATGGATTATCTGAGAGTTGGTCAGGGAGGAGGTCAGTAGTGCTATTGTCTTCATTGTATAGCTGGCTTATATTATGCATTATACCATACATTTTACATCCTCTTAACATTGTATGTTGAACATTCACTGTACATTGAACATCTGTTAAGAATGACATTTTCAATATCTGTGTATACTGAATAAGAATTTCTTTGTTTGATATTTATATTGTGTCTCTGGCCTGGGGTGCAACTGCAAAGGGGCCTTCTACCTGTCCACCAACCTGGTTAAGTGACAGATAAAAGGTGAGGCAGTAAGCAGGCACATACTGTCCTTCTGAATGGTGGTTGAAATGGTCACGGAGATGTAGCGGACTCTAAGGAAGTGAGAGAATCAGCGGATGATTAAATAATGTTAGAGGGGGAGGTAGGATGATTGTGGGGGTAAAGTTACAGTATTTGCATTTATGCAGCATTGGAATAAAATCAATACATGTTAAGGCATAGAGCACAACAGCAATCAGTTCTTCTTTCTGACCATTACTGTAGGTCGGCATACTTTGGTAAGCAGTCCCATCTTGCTAATATTCACCTATCTTAATATATGCAATAGCTGGCTAAGTATTTGTCTGGATGGGAGCCTGCTACCTAAAAGGAATACTTTATCAAAAAAAGTCTTCTCTGATAGATGACGCTCATTGCATGGAAGAAAACAGAGCCAGATAAAGATCCTATCAAAATGGAAGGCAGGAAAAGAATATTAATGCACATTGCCTTAAGTCTGTAATTTCCCTCCAGGTAAACACTGAGGGGGAGGGCCTTCATATCATTAGTATGATGCGGTACTAACATTTCAATGTGATTGTTAGGATGAAATGGCAGAGCTGCTTGAGCCTTATTTGTGAAAGTTGTTTTTTTTTTCTCAACAGACACTGCTCAGTGGAGTCAGGTTCCTAGTGGAGGCTTCAGCTGGGTATCACGGGCAGGACATGCCATGATAAACATAACCTCTGCCCACCTCACAGACTCTGACAAGGAGAATCCTGGGAAAAGAAATTGTTGCACTCTTCTTGTTTTTGGTGGATCAAACTGTGCTGGAACATTTTTTGATGATACTATAAAAATTCAGCTAGACCTAACAGAGAGAGAAGGTGAATTCAGCAATAGCAGCAGCAGTATTCAATGAAAAACATGAATGGAAGAAAGTATCTGTCAAGTGGTAGTTGTAAGACTGAAGCAGCGATGACAATACATAAGAAAACGAGCTTCACTTGTATTACTCACTTAAGCCTGACTCTTTACTAGTTGGGTCATGTATAGTTAGCGTCTTACTAAAAATGAACCATGCACTTTTATGTCTTTTGCAAGTTTTTGTATAAATATATATCTTTTAGTGTAGTTTTCAAATGTTTGTCTTTATAAAATCATTGAGATAACTTGAGCACTGAAGGTCTTTTCTAATGGGCAGCTTGGTGATGGGTCACACATACCTAATGTTTATGATGTTGGAAGGGAGCTAGAATGGATAAGCACTTTTACAGCACCATACCATAGAATATGTAAATTTCTTTGAATGTAGCAAACAAAATGTATTATCCTTACACCTACTTTTCAAGTGGAAATTTTTTTTTCTAATTCTACAAAGTGTTTCTTATTAGTTACATTAATATTGTTTGCACCTGATGTGCTTCGGAAAAATAAGCTCTTGGTCCACTTTATCCTCAATTTCTTGTGAGTGAATGAAATATTCCATTTCATTCAAATCAAATATTTCCGCTTTCCTTTGCTGTTTGTTACAAGGCAACCAGCTTTAAAGCAAGCCCCCCAAGACAGCATATTTTCTTGCCTTGGATCCATCAGTAATGATTTCTTTGAATAGCTATTTTGATGACAATGACTGTGTTGCTTGTATTTGTGTTTGTCACTATGTATAAATGGTTCTAATTTAATGTTACAATAAATGTTGTACATAGTTTTAACAGTGGATGTCATACTGAACCTTTTTGATGATTCCTCTTCTCCTGTGAGCAGATTATTTTATATTTATATATTACTTGCAAAGAGTCCCTGTTCATCATGTTCTCTTTAAGAAATGAATTCTGAATAGGACTTCCATATGAACTCTGGAATAATTTCACTCATGTCAGAGATACCTCATAAAATCCTCATGAGTAAGCGAAGACATGATTAACCTATTTTACAAAAATAGTCCACTTGTGAAGAGCCAGAATTATATCAGCTAGGCTTGGCTTGAGCAGCTGCTGAAATATCTAACATGTACTGTAACTTTGGTAATGGCCAGATATGATTTTGAGCTGACAGAGTACAACAGCATAAAGGGCTGAGTTTAGCAAATTCCACTCAAAGATTTAAGCAGAAAATCATTAGGTGGTGACTTCAGATGTGAGAAGACATCGGCTACTACTAAGAAATTGCTAAATATTTAACTGTTTAGAGCATACCTTCATTTGATAGCCACTGAAATAAGTTGCACAGATAATGCAAATGAATAAAAAATGCAAAAATTTTTAGTGCAAATTTAAACTAAATTATTTAAACTGGGATAATGTTAGTGTATAAGTAGGCAGTCATAGTTAACATAATGTGTAAATGAGCAAATATCTCTGAGTGCTAGAGCTAGTAAGTGATGAGTCAAAGCAGTGTATGTACTAACTTCCATTATGTGCAGGTACATACCACTCCATGTATACATGTTATCTAATGCAATGCACACAAGACATTACCCAAAACCCTTGCATCAGTCAACTGAATATCCACACATTGTCAGCATTGTGATATGCTTGTTTGTATAGTAATAATGCTCATATATGTATCCTTACCAATATGTGTTGTGCATGTTATTTCAAAGCTTAGTAGAAAAAGGTAAATACGTTATCTGGGATCAAATAGTGGGGATGGGGTAATGATGAATACAGAAAATGCAAAAAAGGAGTGCTGGAAGTGTGAGTTGTCATTAAGATTTTTCTATGAACGTGTCAGAAGTGAAACATGGAGTTAGTTTCTGGAGGCTCATAGGAATAGTATGATTTATGCTACAGAAAACACACACACAGTTCAGATGCTGGTGTTGAGACTAGAAGGAGCCAAGGTAATAAGGACAGTGTTCTGAATAGTAGAACCACAGTTCCCATGGGCAGTCACATCACTACTATGTTCTGCAGGCTTCAAGCTGTATTCTTACATGGTCGTGGAAGAGGGCTGAGCCATTATGCAGAATGTCTGACCAGGGCATTGTTGTTTTCTCAATCTATGTGCACAAGCAGTTTTTGCAAGCTTTATTTTATTTAATATATATCCAACTACCTCAGTACATGGAAAGTGGTAAGACCTCTGTAGGGTTCATCAGTGGTAAATCGTGCTGTTTTGTAAGCAGCAGATAGTTTAGCCAAGATGTACAGTGCTAGAATGAACAAGATAGTTGATGCAAACCATAATGTAGAAGTTTTTAAGTTACTTTCACTGCTCATTAAGTGGTGAGATGTCTCTTTAGTTGATGTACTAGATCAACAAGGTGTTTAACCTTTCAAGCTTCTAGATAAAGATGAGTCTCAAGACTTACTTCTTAGGCTAGAGTAAGTTATAGCATAAACAGTCAGTATCAGTGGCACAATGGGTAGTGCACCCGCCTTTGGTGTAGAAAGCTGCAAGCCCAGACCAGGTGATTGGATTGCTTGCAGTGCAGCATTGGGGGGTGGGGTGCTTCACTCATGAGTGAGTCATCCTTTGGATGAAATGTTAAAATGAGATCCCATCTGCTTGTGTTGGTGGTAGCTCAGGTGGATGTAAAGGATGCCACAACACCTATTGAAAAGAGAAGGGGTCCTTTATTTACATACAAAAAGAACTCATTTACAACATGTTTAAAATATTTACAAATGTATAAATATATAGATATATAAATCTATTTACACACATTCATGAATTCCTTTACAATCAAACTAAAATTTAATCCCTATAAGACCCCCTCCTCCTTTTTTATAACCACCATCTGATTTTGTTTAATATTGTTGCTAAAATCCATTTACCTCTGAACATAATTTCATTCATTCTTTTATTCCATATAACATAAAATAATTTGTTTTAACACGTTCTTTACTTCCATTCTTATAATATTTATTTTTAATCGTACCCATATTTATTTTATCCACTTTTTATATCTTTGAAAAAAATCTTCCTTACATAGTTTTCCCTGTCGCTTTTTTACTCTCTTACATTTCAAAAACATATATTCTGTAGTTGTTTCTTCTCAACAGTGTAAAATTTGATCACTTTTTTTCATATGGCATATTTCCTTTTACTGGCAATTTGTCTATTACCAGTCTCAACAAAATATATTGACATTCTGCTTTCTGATTATACTATTTGCTTCTTATATTATAATTTAACTTTTTCAACTGTTAGATTTTCCCATGGTTTTACATGGTAATGTTTTATTATTACATTCTTATGCCACACTTTTCTATCTCTTTCTATATTATTTTTTTCCTGCAAAATATTTTTTCTTGGTAACATTTTTTTTCATTTTACACTTTCTCTTTTACACTTTTTACCATATCCCAAAGTTTTTATTATATTTATACAGTTTTACTACTAATCTCTCATCTTTTTCATTTATCCACTTTAATACTTTGTACAAATTTAAGGAAGCAGCACATACCACTGGGTTAATTCATCCTACACATCCTTCCTCTTTATTTCCATATAAAACTGTTTTTGTTTAAAAAAAAACTGGGTTCAATCTGCAACTCTAAATGAAAAAAAAAATCCTTTTCAAATACTATAGGCAACTTAAATACACTTGCTAAATGTACTATTTTCCCATCAGTACTAAATATATCAAATAAGCCTATTTTCTGAATGATAATTTATATGTTCTCCAGAAAAGACACAGTTTTTCCCATTGAATTCTCTTTGCATCTTTATTCCCAAAATGTATCCTAACATAAAAATTTCATTCATTGTAATACATATATCCCTATCTTTACTACATCACCTAACTCTTTACTTTTCTATTTATTCTCTTTATTTAAAGCAATCCCTGTCACTTCTAGACACCCATTTGTGCAAAGTATTACTACTTTTATCTTAATTTTTTTATGATTATTATGTTAACAGAATTGAAGTTCTTAACCTTTCAGGTGTTACATCATCCACCTCCTTCATTTTGTGATTTATTTTACATAATATTATATTCATAACTAATACAGAGAGTATACAACTCATTGAACATGCCTGTATTACAACACTCTTCATATGTACCTCTTGGCTTAACTAGCCATTTACAAGTATTTTACTTTATTATTACCATATGCTGGCATAATTTCCTAAAGTTTCTTTAATAAGATTTAATTTCCAATTGCATCAGATGCCTTATTTAGGTATCTTATGATTTTCACATCTTTTCTTCTATTCATAATATCATCCACAATTTTTTTATAATTAATTGACAGCCCTGCCCTTTATACTATATATGCTATGTTCCATAAAGTTTTCCATTTTAGTTTCAAGTCTCTGGCATTCTTTTCATAAAGATTTTATAATCATCATTATTCAGTACTATCGGTCTCCAGTTTTTTAATCATATTCTATCTTCCTTCTTCCATATGAATTTAAGTATTCCACTACATAATTTTTTATACACAAGACCTTCATTTAACCATTCATCATAATCTTTAAAAAATATTTGTTTTGGCCAATACCTTAAATTTTTATACATGTCATAACATATTCCATCTGGTCCTGCAGTCAAACATATATTCATTTGTCCTAATACTTTATCTAGCTCATTTAAAGAAATCTCCTTTTCCAACTCTTTTATTCTCTTTTTCTGTTAGTTTTTTTTACTTTACATGTTTTTGGGTCTACTTTAGAACAGCGAATGATCAGACGATTGAACGCTGTTAGAGCGGATACTAAATGGTGAAGCCCCCCACCTCATTTAGTGTTTTTTTTTTTATTTTTTATTTTTTGGGGGGAACAGCGAGTTTTTTTTTTTCCTGTGAAAAAAATCGCTGTTCTGGTTGTTTGCTGTTTTGGATTTTTGTCATTTAGGGGCCACTATAACAATGATCATCTGATCGGTCGTTGTTATAATATAGACCCTTTTTTACTACCTTCTTTTTTCTTTCTACATTTTTTGTAGATATTGTACTACATTCATAATATTTTTCTGAGTTTTCTATTTCTCGTTTTACATTTATTTTTCATTTCACTACCGTCTTACTTTACGAAACTAAGTAACTCAATACTACTCTTTTTCATGTAAACTATCTTTGCTTATATAACAGTTCTTGTATTTTTTCTTGATTTCTTTCATATAATTATTCTTTGTGAATGTACTTTCTATCATGTTCTAAATCTTCCAATGCATCATTATATGCTTTTATATTTCTCTCTTTTTATATTGCCACTGTAAAAAAAAAAAGAATAAAAAGGCTGTTTATATTTTTCCTTAAATATCCACCATTCAGACCATTTTTATAAAATACTCTCATAGTAACATGATCCTCCCATAACTGTATTACTAATATATTTCCTTCATTCCATGCTTTCCCATTTATCCTTTTATTCCTTTGCCTATTTGCATGTATTTCTCATTTTCATTTCATCTCTAGCCATACAAGAGTATCAGAAAATCCTGTTTCAACTACCTCCCCTTCTCTTATAACTAAACCTTCTGATACAATAAAATTAATTTATTTAGTTCTATGCATACCTGTTTTCTAGCTCCATGAATTTTTGTCCAAGTTTTAACTTCCCACATCTAACTTCTAACATTTTTCCTTATATCATTTCCTTTCTTTTTATGCTTGCCTCTTAAATCACAACGTCTTCTGTTCCTATTATAATCATTTTTATCATTACATAGTCTAAAAGCTGATGAGATAACCTTGTCTTTCTGCTTGCATTTAGTATAAATGTATAATGTTATAATTCTATATACTTGTTCTTTCCATTTTAAATTTAAAATGGTTAATCTTCCATGTTTGCTATATCTTAACTATATTTTTATAGAATTACAACTATTCTGGAACATCTCACATTTCTCAAATTCCAGATTATCTTTCTTCTCCATAGTTTCTGTGTAATCTTTCATTTGTTAAAAAATCTTGTCTTCTAATGTAACTACATCTACATCACATCACTCCAAAATTCCTGTTCTTACTAGTCTCATTTTACAGAAAGCACTCTAAAATTTTTATTATCCTCTTTCGTTAGATTCATGGTTCCATAAAATCACAGCTAATTACTAGGCTAGCTTTCTTAATAGACCATTCTGAGCCTGGCAAATTTCCATCCCAAAAGTGAAAATCAAATACTGTACCTTGTTTCTGTAAGTCAAACACCTTAACCATTATAGCAACCCCCAGTCATTAGTTGCATATATTCTTTTTCATCCATTTCCTTTTTTTCTTGTACTTATCTTCTTTTACCATTGTTCCAGTAGAATTCTTGTTTTAATATCTCATCTTCATTTATTTCAGAACCTTCTATGTCCCCTCTATTATTTTTTTCTCAACTATTTTTTCTTCTATTTCCAAAATTTCTTTTGTTCATTTTCTTTTTTTCCTTACTTTATTTTTGCACTCAGTCCACAAATGTCCAATTTTGTTATTTATAACATTTTGGTTCACTTTTTTTGCATTCATGTCCCATTTTCTCACAAATATATAACATTTTCTTTTGTCACAGTAAATTATCAAATGTCCTTTTTTTCCACAAAAATATTTTGGGCTGTCCCCAGTATTTTACGACACCCCTATTCTGCTCAACATTTATAATACTTGGTATATATATAACATTTTCTATTTCTATTTTTAAAGCAATATTACATTCTCAGCCACCAGTGCATAAACAACTTTTGTCATAAAAGTTTTCAATGACCACTACTAGTTTAAATAAAGTTTTGAAAATTTCCTTTCAAAGTATCTCTACCTCTGTTCAAAATTGTATGTGGATTTTTCCCCCTGTTAAATGCCTTCATCACATAAAGAATTCATGAGCTGGTCTTTCTTTTTTTCATATTTTCCAATATTTTCCAAGAAAAGTTTTCATTGAAAAAGTCTCAAATATAATGTCATAAAATGTCTCTCTGTTAATAAGAATAAATTTTCCACACTTCATACCTGTCCATTTCTTTCTCTTCCTTACTTTGAATCCTTACCATGTACTTATTTTGTTCATTTTCTTCTGCCTTTCTTTTCTGCTAACCCCTCCCTTCTTTTACTTTCTCTGCATATGCTTTCTTTTCCATCTTACCACTGTTCTTCAGGATTGCCTCCGCATCATCATCTTGTATTTTCTCCATAATGTCACCCCAGGAAACATCTTCATTTTCTGGTTCACTCTGCATCATCACTTCTTCCAGTAAATCATCCCTCAACTCTTCTGTCTGGAGGGCTGTAATTATGCATCCATCATTTGCTGACTCGACTCAAACAGAATTCATTGAAAGATCTCATCAGAATCATGCACACATTTCTCCTCCATTTACCTCACCTCTCCATCATCTCCTCTCTCTCTCCATCTGCTTTCCTGTTTCGCCGGGCCGCCTCTGTACCTGGAATGGAAAAGAAGTGCTCCTACAAAATGGGTCCTACTCATGAGTAAGGGAAGAAGCCCTGGCTGAATTTTCCCCTACTAGCATAAATACCACTTCTGGAAAGAAGCCACTAGTCTAGTCTGACTTAATTCAGCCATCAATGGATGAATGGCTTGATAAATAAGGCAAGCCCAAACCAGTGGTATCACTGCCAACATGGAGAAACTGCTTGATTGCCCAGGAATGTAGATTTGTGAGCAACCTTGTTTTCTTCATGCTGTCCACACTGGAGTAATATAGTTTTATGCATGCCACCTGATATGTTGGGTGTGAATGCAACGTTGTCTGCAGCAGCAATTATATGACAGACATATCAAGCCTTCCTAATCAGAAGAGAATGCTATCAGTTCTGTGCTTAACATTTTTTGTATTCTTTCTGACCCTATGCCTGCTGACAATCATGCTTTCCCTTGATCTGTCACAACTATGTCCGATAGGGCCATCATCAGGACAGCCGTGTGGGTGCTTTGTACTCTCACCTTCTGGCATTGCGGTAACGAGTATTGTTTTTATGTTGACCTAACCTCACCCCCTAATGGCAATATGACAACTTGTCACACAAGGGCCATCTGTGCCCCCTAGTCCATGCATGTGTGTTCCACTACATGAACCCGTAGAAGCTAACATCACTGGCTTGTCCAGCCACACCCACATTTTAACAAGCATCATTTTCTCACATCATGACAGACCTCCATTCTGTTGCTGAGGCCCTGTCATTAGAATAGTGTGAGCCAGTTGGGAACCCCTATCTCCCACTCCCATCTCCAGGATGGGTGTGCTCATCCTCCCTGCCTTACACCATCATACACCTGAGCCAGTAGTTGAACTCTGGTCACCTGGGATGTAATCCAGTGCTTTATCCCTCTAGCCATTGGTATAGACATTACCTAAGACTTTGTTCTTTCCTGATTATGGGCAGGTATTAAGTTAATTACCTCAAGCTAAGCTATGCAGCATTTTTTTGCAATGTTTTTTTTTTTTGCAGGAAAATAAATAGATTCATAGGTTAGTACTAGGCTAACTACTCTTGTGGG
This sequence comes from Protopterus annectens, assembly GCF_019279795.1. NCBI lineage: Eukaryota > Metazoa > Chordata > Ceratodontiformes > Protopteridae > Protopterus > Protopterus annectens. Next base: position 185,650,446 of record NC_056737.1, on the reverse strand, counting down.
CCATTTTAAGCCTAGCCAATTACCCCATGTGAGAATCGAACCTTGCACCTTGTGTCTGTAAGCTAAATACTTTAACCACTGTGGCAACCTCCTACCCAAATAATCAGCCCTGCCAAATCTCAAACCCAGGATGCTGTGCACTGCAATCACAGCAATGTACCACTACATCATCTGAGCTTTCTTTTTAAATCCAACAGTAATAGCAGCTTGGGCAACATTTTATGCCCAGAAATGCACAAAATCAAGGTTTGTAGCCAGAGAATATTGTCTAGAAACCCTGCACAGAAAATCTGGTTTATTTAGTGGTGTGCATGACATGCACTAGTTTCTATATAGGTAAATCTAATAGAAAATTTAAGGAAGGAATTTCTGAATATCTTTCAGAAATTAGAAGGAATACACTTACTAATTGCTCAGCTAAGCATGTCCATGACAGTGGTACAGGCCGCACATTAATATTTAGAGTAATACAAATGATATGTTTTACATAAGAGGTGGAGATGTTCTAAATGCCACTGAACTAGCTGAACTACATGTGGATTTTAATATTCCAGGCTGATCATGCACCTGAATTAAATGCTTCAGTTTAAAACCTGTAGTAAAACGATAACAAATGAAACTGAAGTGAATGTGCTATCGACTGCCTGTATCTGTTGTGCTTTTTAAGTTGTTTTTGAATGTACTTTTTATATGTGTTGCTGTGTCTTTAAACTTTAAGTTCTCTGTATAACAAGCTGAGGTCTTATTCAGTGATGAGATTGTGCTGTATTTAAAAACTCTGTATTTGAACTGTGTTTTATATGCATTGAGGAAGGGACTATTCCTCAATGCTTTGCTATTTCTATTTGGATTAAAATAAGTGAGTTTTTTATTTCTGGTGTTGAGATCCATTTTTTTATTTTTACTTCCAGGATACTCTGCATGAACAATTGAGGAATCTAGGAATGAACAGGCTTAGACTATATTAGGTCAGAAAGAGAGGGGGAGAAAATTTTTTTCAGTAGATCTATTTTTTTTATCAGAATTCAGTTGCTGTTGACCAGTCAGACATTAGTTCCCTGTACACATTACCACATCACTATAGAAGTGTGAGAAATACCACAGCATACCTTGTAACCATTCAGATTTTGACATAATATTTTTGGTCTGTTTTTATAAAATCTGTGGATTTCTGGCAAATCGTTAAAAATTGAAGCCACTAAATAATGGCATACATTCCAGATTCAGACTTCATATCTCTCCAAGAAGCATAATAACACAAAGCCTGTTCTAGCAACTTTCAAAGTTTATGAGTAGTATCTAACGTCTGTTTATATTTCTGGGCCTTTGCCCCCATTATTTTGTCTCTCTTCAGATCTCTTGCACTAAGAAGTTGAGTGAGAGGTATGTTGCGCAGACGGTAGTTTTGAGTAGCTAACTGCATTTAAGTGAAAACCTTTGGCTTGCATGATAGTATACTGATAAATGAAAGGTTTATTTTACATTAACAGACGCACACATCTTGAACCTACAGAGGTACCTTACATACCTCTGATGAGTCGATCAGAGTCACTGAGATGAGTACAATAAGTTCACTAGACATTGGGAGGACTCTTCCTTGCATGCTTTCAAGCTATATTCTTTACTACCCTGTGCATTCCTGACACTACCACTTAAAAAATAAAGTTCAGTCTGTTCCTTTGCAGAAAATTTTCTGGTAAACTGTTCCGCAACCATGATTTTAATAATTTTGAGGTGTCCAGAAGGCAATGCTTTATTTCCCCAGAGCCATTAGGTTATGTCACTTAACAGCACACTTGAATTAGTGCAACTCCATTTGGAGCAGTAGAGAAACTTTCAAATCCACCTTCTATAGCATGGCTGTATGCTGTAATTCTCAGCTAGGCACTAGCCTAGTGGGATTAACCTGATAAAGGATTTATAACCATAACACTATCCTTTTAACCCATATACTTTATAGTGTCCTTTTAAGTATGAGTATTGCTGAACCAATTCATGTGTTGGTACCAAATTTACAACTATAGCCTTTGTTTCGTCTGCATTAATTTTATAGCACACAGTTTTCCACAACACTGAGATGCCCTTTTCTGATTTTATCAGGCACAAAATGCAAATAAACCAACTTATCTTGAATGACATACCAATTATGTAATTTATTTCTGAGTCCCTTATTTTCTTTGCCAACAGCTCTAAATATAAAGCAAATAAAGTGAAAGGAGAAACACACCTGCCTTGTTCCTTTATTCAAACATAGCTTATCTGAGAGAAACCTTCCCACTTTAATTCTTGTCTCTGATCCTTCATATATCCTTCTAATTAACATTATTGTACTGGGGAATGCAAATGCTTTCCATGCCCTGCTCACAAAATCCCATCTTAATCTGTCAAATTTCTTTGCATCAAGACCCACCAAGAGAGGTATTTTCTTGCACTCTGCCCTCCTTTGGGTCATCATTGTTCTCTTAATGTTGTCAAATGTTGGCAATGCCTTTGCCATTTTTTTAGTTAGTATAGACATAAACACTTTATAATCATGGTTCAAAATTAAAATGGGTCTATATGAAGCTGGGTCTGAAGAGTCCTTTGCCATCTTTAGATAATAAGCCACTACATCTTTCTTTCAAGATGTTGGTGTTTCCCCTCCTTTTAAAATACTTTTAAACAAAATCTTCCAGATCTTTGTCACTTTCTACCAGGCTGACATGTTAACTTTTCCTTCTGTTACTTGAGAACATAAAAATAACTTTTAACCTTCCTTTTCTGAAGTAAAGAATTTCTTAAATGCCTCTATTTTATCTGTTTCTCATGTAATTCCTTAAAATTCTTTTATTCCTTAGTGTTCCTATGGTGCTACAGGGCTACTGCTTCTGGGTCATTTGTGACTAGCTTTGTTTACATTCTCAAAGCGCACCAGAAGATGAGACTTCCAAGATGGCTGGACTTGCTGAAACCGCTTACTGTCAGCTCTCCCAGTGTGAAAAAAGAAACTGAGAGATAAGGGCTAGTAGGTTAAGTAAAATTCAGTTATTGTCTACTAAGTACATTGCCTGGATGCCAGCAAACAAGAAATTTATAGAGCTTGAAAGAAAAATCAACTAGAAAAGATGAAGAGAAAATACCATCTGGGAAGAATCCTGCATCTGTTCAGCAAAAAGCAGTTCAAGCTCCAGCTTTGGTACAAAACACGGCGTGCAGTAATTTAGAGGAAAATTAAATCAGATGTACTCAGAGGTGATTAAAATAAACCTTAAAGGAGTATATCAACTCAAATAAGAGGCTGAAAAAAAATGGAAGAAGCTTTAAACTGCTGTTCTGATTAACTGATAAAACTGCAAACATCAGAGGCTGAAATGAATAAAAGGCTGGCTGAGTATGAGATTGCTCAAGAGCAGCTGTTTCAAAAAATAGTTAGATGACAAGAGTACACAGAGAAAACCTGAGATTTTCTGCTGTACCAGAGAAACTGGAAAGAACAAACTCTTTATTTTTATGAATGCATAAATAAGCAACTGGATTTTGTATTTCACAGCAGGATTTCTTAATTGAAATGTTATATTGTCTGTGTGGTCCAAAATTGGAAGCAGCCAAGACCTATATTATAAAGATATACTCATACCAGTAGAGAGAGTTTGTCTTGACAAAACTGTGTCTGAAGAGCAAAGTATTTAAAATTGGAGACAGTGTCTTTCTGGAAAATTATTATTTGCTGTACATTAGGCAGAAGCAAATTTATCCCAGCAATCAGTGAATGTTGAGAGACAGATGTGAAATTCAAGCTGCTGTATCCAGCTGTCTTCAAAATATTTTTCCTGGAGGATCAAAGTCATTTTTTTGATGCAGAACAGACTAAGAAGGAAATACAAATGTTTGATCGACAAAGTCAGCCATCAAACAGAAGGGGACACTGCTTCCCATTCTTCTGATATTAAAGCCTATAGAGAGACTTCACAAGTGAAACCCTTCCTAGTGTTACAAAGGAAAATGCTTGAAAGATAGAAAAAAGCACAGGAGTTGACCAGAAGAATCTGGAGTACCTTGGACTTGAAACTAAGTCTTCGGTTGGGAGATGGATGAACAGGAAGATGAACAGCAACACTGAAATTAATGAATAAAACTGAGACTATAAAGCATAAATCACATTGTGAAGTATGACTTTACAAGAAAAAGTGGATGAGAAAGACAGGATTTTTGTTGAATTAGTTAAACTTGTGATGGGACTGAAAGGCATATGCATGTGTCAATGTTTTGAGGGACACTAAAAGAAACAATAAGGAAAACTAAGTAAGTAAAATAGCTTTTGTTCTTAACAGTATATGTATAAAACATTTCATTATATAAATTGCATCTTACACAATGAAGCATTTTCAGTGATTGTTGTATGTGATAAAGATATTAAAGTAAAAAAAGTACTTTTTCTATTTTAGTTTTAAAAAACGTAGGCATTAAAAAATAAAAAGAAAAGAAAGGCTAGGTAAAAGCATGTTCAAGTTAATACGCTAACACTATTATCTTGGCCTGTTGGGATAGGGTGTAAAAGTACAATGATTATAATATATGTAGAGATATTTTCTCTTTTGCATTGGTGAATGTCCAGATTAACGCCCCGACTTAATAGAAGTTTCTTTTGTAAGCTATGTAAATAACACTGTGAATGTAATGAAAAATTTTCCTTGGCAAATACATTCTCAATATCATTTAAGAAGTCTGCAGCTGGGTCTTAATGTTTCCATGAAGACAAGCTGATGGCTGACTACTGGGTCAGGCAATAAATTTCAAAAGCTTTGGACACTGTTTGCTGAGAGAAATGTAAAATTAAAAGGTACAAAGGTGAACAGCTTAGTAAAACAATTTGAAATTATTGGAGGTGAATAAGAGAGAGCAGTGTTCCATGTAACTAAACGCCTTTGCATTTATTGAACAGTGTATAATTTAGTTTTATTTAAAGATGGCCAGTGCACTTTTTCTTGAGGCTAAAAGTTGATGTTTTCTAAAAGCATACAAGCTGTTTTTCACATCTGGGACGGGAATAAAATTAGACCAGATCAGACCACAGTTAATGTTAATTAGGAGCACAGGATGTAAGATGCACTTTAGCATGGATAGCCTTAATTTTAGGTTAGGTAATGCATGTGGGTGCAGCTGTCAATTTAGGGAAATTGTTCCTATCAGGATGGTTAAACTTTATTTAAAGATGTGCATAGTTTTGTGTGTTTGAAGTCAGTAGATTGTGTGTGTGTGTGTGTGTGTGTGTTTTTTTGTTTGAGGGTTTTCTTTAAAATAAAAAGCCTTGCAAAATGCGACATAGCTTCAAGTGGAGATGACAAGAAACAACTGTATAAAGAATCAACTTGCCAAACATTAGTGGGTGCATGTAACACAAAAAACTGAAAATATACATTTTATAAAGCTGACATTTATGATAGGTGGGTAGAATACTTATAATGACTACAATATCCATAGTATTTTGGAAATAAATTGCCTCTCACAGGTATAGAAAAAAAGGTAAGAATACTGAATTATATTAAGAAATGTAGAGTGCAAATAGAATGGCTAAAGGAGACCCATTTGGAAATAAGTGAGCATGTGAATTTTTTTTAAGGATGTCAGGGTGGATATTCAGCAGAATATCAGGGACCAAGGAAAAGGGTAATACTTATACTAATTGTTAGAGGAGGTCCATTAGTGAAAGAAGATAGAAAAATATAATACTTTTAGATTTGTGGTAATAAGGGATTAATGGCAAGAGAGGAAGATTATGCTGGCATGTATTTATATTTCAACTAAAACTGCTATTATGCAGTGTAAGAAATTTTTGGGAGAAATCAGCTTTCAGCTGGGAATATTACTTATAGGTGGGGACTGGAACTTGATCTACAACTGTGAGAATATATTTGGGGAACCTAGAAGGGAAAATATAACAAAACAAGGTACATTACTGAAACAATTTATGAAAATATTTGGTATAGAAGATGTGACATCAGAAGTCAGAACTCTGAGAATTTACATATTATTCCTCAAAAACTACAATAAATGGGATAGACTTAATAGAAATTATATTTCATATGAACATGAGCAATTAATTGAAATATTCAACATGGATCCAATAACAATTTCAGACCATGCACCAATAACAAAATAAAAATGCAGGGTAATGAAGTAAATATGAGAGAGTGGTGCTTCCCACCTATCTGTTAAAAAGAGGGGAGTTTAAGGAATGGGTAGTAGAAATTATTCAGGAGTTAAGGAAGTCAGAAATGTATTCAGAAGTTATAGCTAAAATGAAAGTGGAGTTTGAAAACAGGGTAGAAATAAAAGAAATATGGTTAAGGGGCAACAGGAATTATTTAGATGGTCTGGCAATGGTTACAATTTTGTAAACAAAATGGGACTCAAACAACAGACAGAGTTGGAACTGCAGACTGTTAGAAAATAAGGGAGTATCTGGATAATATACATGAGTTAAGAAAGATTGTTAAGTAATTATTTTTAACAAAAAATTCAAGGCACAAAATCTTTTAGCACAAAGTCTTGGCAACAGAAACTAGAAAGGGTCATTGCCAAAATTTGGGAGCCTGTAAGAAGAAAAATAAACAGATGTTTCATAATTTTTTGTTATGTTTCAAAAATGTTATTAAAAGTTGTATAATGTACAGAAATGTGAAAATAAGGTGAACCAACAAATATTTATAGAAGACTTAAGTATGCAAAGGTTAGCGGTAGATGAGACTCAACAATTAACAGTTAAGATAGGAAGACAGAAGATAAAAACTGTGATGTATAATCAATCTTCAAGAAAGCCTTCAGGAATATATGGCATTCCTGTGGAAATCTGGAGGCTAGGAGGAAAGAAAGTGATATGGAAGTTTTTTAACAGTATTTTAAAAGGATTGGGAGTACCAACATCCTGGAATAAAGCTGTGGTGGCTGTAATACCTAAAGATGGTAAAGACCTATCAGACCCAGCTTCATCTAAGCCCCTTTTAATTTTAAACCATGATTATAAAATGTCTGTCCATAATAGCTAAAAGAATGACAAAACTGTTGCCAAAATTGAGCAGTGTGGATCAGTGTGGTTTTGTGGAGGGGAGGCAAACATTTGGTAACCTTAACAGAAAAATGATCCAGAGGGAAGCAGTATGTAAGAAAATACAACTGTTGTTGGTGAGGCTTGATGCAGAGAAAGCGTTCAACAGAGTAAGTTGGGATTTTAGTGTGCCTGAATACCCATAAATGAATATACAAAACTCATAGCACCCAAAGGATGACAAAGCATACCATTTTCAGCATAAAACCTTCATTAGTCCTATGAGTTTTGTATATTCATTTATGGGTATTCCTGCCCACTAAATTATTTTTACATTAAATGTTTTTGTGGAATTCAGTGCTGGCCCGTTTGTGTTTTTTAGAGAAAAAAATAAACCACAAAATAAGAAACTGGAGACAGAGATAAAAATCGGAGCAAAGATATTACACAAATGTGTTAAAACCATGAAGGGAAACTAAACCTTCTGTGGTCAGCCTTGGAAGGGACAATCATACCAACAGAAGAGCATCATGAAACACTATCTGCATTCTTACTGCCCAAATAGCCAAAATGTTGTTGAAGACTCAGAAACAAGAAATGACAGACTTCTTTTTGAGAAAGTTATTTTTTTCCTTGAGCTACATAAACTACATTTGTGAACAGAAGTCTGAACCCAGATTGTGGGGCCATGTTTTGACATTCTAGGGAAAACTCTGCAGTTTTCAATTACTTTCTAAGTTCTAAGGTTTTGGACTAACAGTTGATGCAGTATTTATTCATTGTCTTTGTTTACCCTGGTAAATAAATCATTCCTCAACTCAAAATATGGATTTCTGGTATGAAGCCAGCCTGCTCTTTTCTCCTCCTGTTCTGGTTGTATTTTTAATGGCCTTGCTTAATGTATCAGACTCCTAATTCTAATTGATTATGTGCAAATCTGACAAGTCAGAAGCACTTTTGTCAGTATGCTGATATGAAGTAGATTATATAGTCTCTTCTACTACTACAGGTATCTATGTACCTTCTATTACTTACTCTACAAATGACAACTCATGTCACTAACTTTTTTTTATATAGTCCCTTTACTTAGTAACAGTTGACTCAGTAATTGATGCTGAGAGTCATATTTCTGGCGAGCATTCTTTCTTTATTAACATTTGTTTACTGTGATGGTCCATCTGGACAACAGTAATCCATTTTCAGCAGATGCCAAATGTGAAAACTCCAACAGAAAAATAAGGCAAATGTAATGAAATTACATACATTTTTAAAATACAAGATACAAAAGTTTACTCTTGAAATTCAGAAAATAATCAATAAAATGCAAATACAATTCATAAAAACTCAAGTAGCCATGAGGTTATAAAAACATACATTTCTAGAAGAGTAGGGATTTAACATGCTGGATCAATAAATGACTGTAAAGAACTATAGGCAATATAGTAAGAAAGAAGTAATAAAAGCTGGAAGAAGGAAAAGGCAGAGTCTGAAGGAATAAAAAAAAAGAGCAAAGGAAATTGTTAGAAATACTGGAATATTGTAAGGGAGGTAAACAGAGCACACAGACTAACAAAGTATTTAAATTGTTTGTTCAAAGTGGGTAAGGAGTATATATTAGGACGTAAGGTAGCAGCTGGATAGTTTTTTTTTTTTGAAACTTAAAAGTTAAGTTTTACTCCTTAAAAGTGTGACATGAATTCACACATAATATACAAATTCTAGTTAACATTTCAGTTATCTTCATACAATATACATTTTCACACATCACTTTTTTTCCATTTACCATCAACACTTTGTTCATTTATATAGTGATTTATCTTTATGTAGTTCATTTATCAAGCCAGCCAGCTTAGACCATTCATCCTCTTGAATATTATTTTTTGTACTGATTCCACAAATGACAGTTGTTAAAATGTAATTTACTTCTATTCTTGCTGAAAGCGCTCATCTCTCTTTTCTTTATTCCTTTCATGATATTCAATACCTCTTTTATAGTCTGTTTACTTGTATTTTACTGCGATGTCTTTTTATGGCTGTTGACACCATTAAACATAAGACCGTGCTTAAGAAAATGGCCTTCACCAGAACTTGCTCACCCAACATTTGTGTCAGGGTATTTTGTAGTGAATTTTTAAACTCTGTCAAATTTGCACATTCTCAGAAAACATATTCCTAGTTTTCTCTCTTTTTCCACTCCTATATCCAGCAACTGGTCTCCAGTTATGGAAAAACCCTCTGGAGTCTACTTGGAGTGCAAAGAATATCTATGTAGATGCAAGCCCAATGCTGCAGAAGCAAGATGTCTGTCTGTATCACTTCAGGAACAGATTCATGCTTCCAGTAGGGGTGCCTGGTGGGGGTAGGATACAATGAAGGGAAGAATGGTCAACCTGCTTGTCTATGGGGAGAGGGGAAACCCAATATCTGGGCAAACTCTAGTGAGAGACCAGGAGCTTCACAAGGGCATTTCATATTGCACTAGCTACCTCCTTGGCTAGGGAAATTGACCAGTCACCCCAAAGGTGACATCTCTCAGGTTCAATGCTCATTTCTCCCTATAGGATTCCTCATTCCCCAGATCTAAAAGAAAAGGCATCACTGAGGTCAATTTCCTGAGGTGTTGAGGGTCTGTCTTGTGAAGAGTCACATCCAGGCTACCTAGTAAGGAACAATTTGAGTGCAGAAGCCTTGTACAGCAGCTTGAGGCCGAGTGGGGTCAGGAGGGGGACAAGGAGGTAGCCAAAAGTATTTATGCAAAGATTTTCAAGCAAATTTTATTTATTTAACATTTGTTTACCGGGAACATCTTACTTGGAACATGCCAATTATTTTATTTGAGTGTTGCAAATTTCTTCCCATAGTTTCTTTGTAATTTATGTATACCTATTATCCTCTCCCAAACTTTCTTTAATGTCTCTGATTTTTATAGTTGTTGTGCAATATTTTTAAGCTACACTAATTGTATCCTCTGCTCTTGGTTCCACCATAAACTGCATCAAAACTGGCACTTTATTCAGCACCCTCCCCTCTCTCCTTTTCTTTTTGAATGTACTGAGATAGTAGTCTTTGATTGGATAAACATTCTCCAGTTTGCAGCTTAAATTCTTTAACTTACACTATTACTTTTCCATTTTGACTTATTTGATCCATGTACCTTACTCCCATAGCTGGTTTCCTGCAATTGTTTCCAGCCACCTCTTGTCTATTTTCCATATCTTTCCTTGCAATTGTCGCTATATACATGATTTCCTTTCTTCACTCCCCAATGTGTTTTAAGAAGCTTTGTGGTACTTTATAAATGTAATGCTGTGTATGTTAACAGTCTCCATAAAGGCTTGTACCCAAAAGGCTAATCCTTCAATGTCCCGAATATTCCCATTGATTTAACATAATTATTTTACTGTTAACTTTATAACCTTTCAGTTATGTTTAGTCTTAACTGTGTAGCCTTAAAATATCAGTTCCAGTCTGGTAGTCATAATCCACCTTGTTCTAAGGGGAGAAGTAACTTATCCCACCTAAACCTTGCCACCCCCCTTACCAGATACATGCCCTCAGTTGTCTATTAATTGTTGCCAGTAGCCTATCCTCAGGTTAATAAAAGTATACCTGACCTGTATATAACACCAGAAAAAAATTCACCACTTGTATCTTACTGTTCAGGTCTATATTTGTTTTTCAGTTCCTGATTTGTTTTAGTTATCTTCTTTTTTCATTTCCTCCCAACTGCATTGTATTGTACAGGTGTCTATTGAAGAAATCCCACTGTGTCTTTTACCAGTGTTCAGTTATTACCTAATTCTGTACCTACTATTCTCATTAAATGTCTTTGTTGCTGTTTATCTCACTTATATTATTGCTGACATTCACTAAATTGCTTTTTTTGTATTTTTTTTTACTGTATTTTACTTTAGTTTTATCATTTTTCTTGCTTTGTTGTACTGTGGAGCTTCTTGGACACTCAATTGTTTTTAATTGAATATGTTTTACTATACTTTACGTGATTCTTGTAATTTTTCTAACTAAATTGTACTGTGGAGATTTTTTTCCTCAGGCCTCCAGTGAAAAAGGACATTTGCTCAGTTGGACTATCCCGGTCAATAAATGTCAAATAAATTAATAAATAAATAAATGAAATGTCTTTGGTTGCCAAAATTGATTTTTTAAACTCTTAACTGCTGCATTTTATTATGCACCTGTAATGTAGATACCAATCAACTAACTCGTGTAAGCACAAATTTCACTGCTGTCACCTTTGTCTTCATTTATGCTATATGGACATGTTCTTGTAGATTTGTCAAAGTATATTATCATCCACCACAAAAGCTAGGTTCTCTTAACATCCATACCAGTTGTAACCCTGAATTTGTGAAACTTATTTTCCTAGCCAAAGACTCCAAATATACTGCAAATAACAAAGGGTAAGAGCTGGCATTCTTGCTTAGTTCCTCTACTAAAACGCAACCTTTCTGAAAGGACCCCTCCTCCTTTTATTCCTGCCTTGGAATCCTCATGTATTATATTGATTAACTCTATAAATATGTATTTTTTTTTAAAACACTTTACTTGAATTATCATTTGTGACATAGGCAAACTTAAATTTACATAAAAGTAATCAAACCATATTAACAAGTTCACGTTTACAAACATTAAAGATCATATATATTATATAATCTAAGCAACATTACATAAAGTGATTCAGTTCCTGTCTTATCTTAAACCTCATTCCTCCTACAAAACATTTTTCTCCATGTATTTTTCCCACAGTTTGTTTTTTTCTGTCATTTGCTCCTACCCTTTTCTCAAGATCTCACTTCCAGATCTTTTACCTGTGTTGCAATACTCACTACTTCAAATGCAGTTTGTTTAGACTTAGTTATATTTTCTAGTAACTGCTTTTTTGACAGCCATCAGAATTAAAATTAATAAGGCCTTAATATATCTAGGCAATTCAGATCCTGTATCACAGCTCAAAAAATATTTTTGTTTTAGTTTTACTCATTTGCTCACCCAGTATTCCTGACAGTGTACTCTGCAGGGAGTTTTAAAAGTCTGCCAAATCATTACACTCCCAAAACATATATTCCCAGTTACCGCTTTCTTCCCCATCACACCTGCAACATTTCCTCTACCTAAGGAAAAATTCTTTGGAGTCTGCTTGGATATAAAATTATCTATGCAAACATTTCCAGGAAAAATCCTAAATCTTCTAGATTTTGTTTCATATTTGGGAGCCATAGATATGTCCTCTCATTATTTCTTTGTGAAGTGTATATCTAATCTCTCTTCCCAATCTTTTCTGACCTCTTCTGATTTTTATAGTTATCATGCAGTATTTTATATGTCCTACTAAGTATCCCCCTTTTTAACATCAGTTTCTGTTCTAGATTCAATTAAAAACTCAACCAGTGCAGGTCTTTTATTTATGAATACCCTATCCTTTTTTCTTTGTCTAAACGCTATAAGTCCCAGATAGGTAAGGGAGTCACTAGCCTGCAATCCAAATGTCTTCTTGGCCTCATCCCATTCTTTTACCTTTCTTTCCTTAATTATTTGTCCCCGATAACTTGGTTCCTTTGCCAGATTCCTCCAGTAAATTATAGCCCCCTCTTGTCTATTCTCTGTACTCCTAACCTAATTGCAATCATCCCTATCTGCAGAATCTCCTTTTTTCCCTTCCCATGTTGACTTAGTTCTTAGTATATTTTCTGCTACTTTATTAGTATATTCTGTATGACTGTTTTTCTCCTTAAGGATCTGTGTACAAAATCCAGTTTTCTCCTTATTTCTTGAATTGATCCCCTGCTTTATAATTATCATCCCTTTCCACTTTTAATTGTAGCTTTTTGCTTGTGTTAAATATAACGGCCTTAACTGTGCAGCTCTAAAATATCCTTTCACATTTTTTGTGCTATTGCTGGTAGGCCCATGACCATTCTATTGGAGTGTATGGGGTGTGCCTGGAAGGGGGCATGTTGCAGAGTCTATCGGAGTGTTTCATTTAAATTTTCACTCTTCCGATGAAGAACTGATGGGGAGGCATCTCATCCACAAAATTACATCAGTCCATATCTATCAACTTTGGCAATGACTTTGCCATTCCTCTAGCCATTATAGATATAAACACTGTATGATCATGATTTAAAATTGAAATGGGCCTATATAAATCTGAATCTGATGGATTTTTGCCATCTTTAGGTATTATACCCACCACAGCATTTTCCAAGAAGTTGGTACCTCCCCTCTTTTGAAAATACTGTTAAAACCTTCCAGATCTTTATCACTTTCTTCTCTCCTAGCTTCCAAACTTTAACAGAAACAACATCTACTGCTGAAGGCATTCCTGAAGATTGATTATACTTCACCATTTGTATCTCATTTCCTCCTGTCTTAACTGTTAGTTGTTGAGACTTGTCTACCTCTAATCTTGGCATATTTAAGTCTTCCATAAGTATTTCCATTTCTGCTTTTTCTTGATTTTCCCATTTCTCAACTTTATACAAGTGTTTATACAATTTCCAAACTATCTCTGGTTACATTTTTTTTGTTATAGGCTCCTAAATATGGCAACAACCCTTTCTACTTTCTCATGCCAAAGTCATTTTGCCAAAGGTTTTCGTGCTCTGGTGTTATAAAAAAAAAAACAGTTGCTTAACAAAAATCTTTCTAAACTCATGCATATTACTCAGGTACTCCCATATTTTTTCTTCAGCACTCTACAATTGCTCCTCTTGTTCTGCAAGATTCCCCCTATTTTGTAATAATTTAGCCTTTGGAAGCCCATCTATATACTTCTTATTACTACTTAGCCATATCTATTTTTTTCCCACTCTATTTTTAAATTCCACTTTCATTTTATCCCACTCACTAGCAACAACTTCTTGAGTACCTTCTACCCTCTCTAATAACTCCTGGATAATTTCTACTACCCATTCCTTAAATTCCTGTCTTTAACAGGTAGGAGGAGTAGTGTCAGTGTCTCATCTTTACTTTATTATGCCTGCATTTGTTATCTCAATAATTATTGGCCATGGGGCTTTCAACATGACTGCACATTGAGTAACAACTTAACTCTACTCTCCCAATATGAAAACAGAAACTCAACAGAGAAGGCCAGTAGACTTTTTTTTTTATGGGAAATTTTCAGTAACTGGCTAGTAAGTGTACTCCCTGGATGCCAGGAAAAAAGAAATACAAAGCACCTGGAAAAAATCAGCTGCAAAAAATAGGAAGGAAGCACTGACTGGGGAAAGTTCTGCAGCTGCTCAGCAAAAAGGAATGCAGCCTCTGGACATGACTTCCAGTAATCTGACAGAAGATAGAAGACAACTGCACACAGACCTGGTTAAAATAAAATAAACACTGATGGAGGTTATAAACACAAATAAAAGGCTGTAAAAAATGGAAGAAGCTTTAAACAGATATTCAGATGAGATGATAAAGCTGCAAAATCAGAGGATGAATTGAAGAAAAAGCTGACTGAATATGAAATTGTTCATGAAGACGTTTCAAAAATAGAATTAGAGGACAGAGCATGTAGGGGAATAACCAAGCTTTTCGGCTATACCACAGGAGCTGGAAGGAGCAGACTTAATTTTATGAAAGCAGAAATAAGCAACTGGACTGGTATTCCGCAGAAGGTGTTGTTAGTTGAAAGGGCAAATTGTGTGTATTCCAAACCTGGCTATGAGAAAGCAACCTAGACCTTTAATAGTAAAGATGCAATCCTACCAAAGCAAAAGGAGTTGATTTTGACAAAACTTTGGCAGAAGGACAAAATACTAAAAGTAGGAGAAGGTAGAGTGTTTGGAGAATGATTTCTCATTGTACACCAACAAGAAGGACTAAATTCATTGCACACCAGGAAGAAGGACTAAATTAATTGCACTGTTTGGGAAATGCCAAGACACAGGTGTAAGATTCAAACTGCTGTATCCATCTTTCTTCAAGATATTCTTTAGTGTAGTGACAATCATTTTTTGATGAAGTACATTCTAAGGAGAAAATACAAAAGTTTGTCCAACAAAAAGTGAGCTTTGAAACAGAAGGAAATTCTGCTGCTTATTCTCTGGAATAAAGAACACAAAGAGATTGTACATGTGAAACCGTTTCCCTTGTTTCAAAGGAAAATGTTGGAGAGAAGAAAGTGACCATGAGAGTTGACTAGAAGAATTGAGAGTACATTGGAAATGAAGCAGAGACAGGATTTGGCAGATGGAGATGAACAGTAAGAAAACCAATAACCTAGTGTGGGATTAAAATGCAATAATTATATTTGTGAAATATGACAGAACAAGAAAATATGGAAATATTTGACTTTTTCAGACTCTGTTGTACTTGTGTATATGCTCTACTTCATGTCATTAATGTTCAGAAGAATGCTTTGGGGAGGGAAAGAGAGGAGAGAAAGTTAATTGTAAGGAAATAAAATGTTTTTGTTTTTCTTAATAGTACTATTGTTGGTGGGTATGGTTGCCTTTACATGCTATAAAGTAAAGTTTTCTCAGTTATTTTAAGTTTTAGTGTGGGTTGTAAATAGGTGCTGCTGTTTTTTTTTTCCTTTTCTTTCTCCTTTCTCTTTCTTGTTCAGTTTTAAGAAATGTACGCACAGCAGTGTAAAAAAAGTCTGGTTAAAAGATGATAACAAATGAAAAATTAATGTGCGTTTTTTCATTCTTTCATGGGGGAAATGTCTAAACTGAGGACCTTATACTGATTTAGTAACAAGTTTTATGAGCAATCAAGTAAAGGAAAAAGAATATTGAACATTATGAAGCTTTTTTCTAGCAAATGAATGTGTGCTTAGTAGCAATTTTGTCTCTGGCCCTCATGTCTCCATGGAAACAATCCGATGAAGAGAAATTGACAGTCTGGTTCTCATGTCTCCATGGATACAAACTGATGATGATAAATTATCTCCATGGAGACATGAGAACCAGTCAGTCAATTTCTCATTATCAAATTGCATGCATGGAGACATGACAACCACACAGTCAATCTGATAAAGAGAAATTTGTGACAGTCTGGTGGAGAATGATTGGCTGGGGGAAAAACAAAGAAAAGAGAAACTCACTAGGAGATAATTATATAACAACCAAGAAAAGAGAAACTCACTAGGAGATAATGTTCTCTGAAAGCATTCATGGGTTTTCCCAGATGGGAGAACTATAAAGATAAGACAAAAGGGATTAGCACTTAGTACAAGCACAGGCTGCACCATGAATCGTAGTATGGATAACCTTTATTTTAGGTTAACTCAATTTTGTGAGTATGGCTGTTAGTTTGGGACATTTGTTTCCCATTAGGAGGGTAAAACTTCAATATTTGAAGATGTATATAGTTTTGTGTATGAGTATTAATAGGTTTCAGGGAGTATTGTGGGTTTGTTTTTTGAGGGCTTTCAATAGAACAAAAAATTTCATAAGATGTGACATAGGATCAAATGGATATGACAAGAAACAACTATATAAAAGTTCAACATGACAATGTATGCATGTAACACAAAAGGTATTCTACATAAAAGGTGGGAAAAATAGCTTAATACAATGATGCTTTCTGTAATTTCTTTGAATGTCAATGGTCTCACAGATGAATACAAAAAAGAATAGTGAACTATATTAAAAAATGTAGAGTGCAAATATCTATGTTCCGGGAAACACAATTGGAAAGAAATGAATATGTGAATTAGATTTTCAGGATGGTTATTCAGTAGAATTTTTATTTATTTATTTATTTATTCGACATTATTTGACTGGGATAGTCTGACTGAGCTGTTGCCCTTTTTCAGTGGAGGCCCATGGAGAAAAGCTTCACAGTTATATACAAATAAACAACAATAATAATATAAAATGTTAAAGTAGTACAATAACTAGAGACAAAGGAAAAGAGGAGTATTTACATTAATTTCAAGAGGATCTCCAATAGTGATAGAAAAGGATAAAAAAAGATAATGGCAGATTTGTAGTGCTAAGGAGCTACTGGCAAGTGAGGAGGATTATACTGGCATGTATTTATATTCCATCTAAAACTGCCATAATGCAGCTTAAGAAAATTCTGGGAGAGCTAATATGTTTTCAACAAGGAATATTACTTATAGGTGGGGACTGTCATTTCATTTGCAGCAGTGAATGTGTGTTTGGGGTGCCCAGAAGAAAAAGTATAACACAAGAGGGTAGATTTTTGAAGAAGTTTATAAAAAATACTTGGCATGGAAGATATGAATTCAGTAACAGGAGTTCAGAGTAACTTTATCTATTATTCCCCCAGATATAAAATCTGGGCTAGGCTAGACAGAATTTACATTTCACAGGAGCATGTATATTTAATTGAAAGTCTTGATACACACCCAATAACTATTCCAGATCATGCACCAATAACAACTGAAATAAAAACACAGGGTAATAAAATAAAAATGAGAGAATGGCACTTTCCTATCTATCAGTTGAAAAGAGTGGAATTTAAGGAATGGGTAGTGGAGGTTATTCAGGGGCTATTTGAGAGGATAGAAATCACTTCTGAAAATATAGCTAGGGAGTGGGATAAAATAAAGGTGGAGATCAAAAATAAAGTAGAAATAAAAGAAAGGGAGCTATGGTTAAGAAGTAACAAGAATTATTTAGAGGGTAGAAGTGGCTGTCACCTAGTTTAGGGAGCCTATAACAAGGAAAGTAACGAGATCCTGTAGAGGCATTAGAAATACTTGGAAATTCTATGAAAGTCTGTATAAAGCAGGGAAATAAGGAAATCAAGAAAAGATGCAAATGGAGATGTTTGTGGAAGTATTAAATATGCCAAGTTTAGAGGTAGATGAGGCTAAATTGATAACTGTTATGACAGGAGGAGGTGAGATGAAAAGTTGTTATTAATAACCAATCAACAGGAAAGTCCCCATGAATAGATGGTATTCCTATGGAGGTTTGGAAGCTAGGAGAAAAAAAATGATAAAAGATCTGGAAGGTTTTGTTTAACAGTATTTTAAGAGGAAGAGAATTACCAACATCCTGAAAGAACGCAGTGGTAGCTATAATACCTAAAGAGGGTGAGGATCCATCAGATCCAGCTTCATACAGGCCAATTTTAATATTAAACCATGATTATAAAGTGCTTGTGTCTATAATGGCTAAAAGAATGTCAAAAGCCATGCCAAATTTGATACATATAGATTAATGTGGTTTTGTGGTAGGGCAGCCAACTTTTGACAGCATTAACAGAACATTGATGATCCAGAGGAAAGCATAATGTAAGAAAAGACCATTGTTGTTGGTGAGTCCTGATGCAGAGAAAGCATTTGACAGAGTCAGCTGGGACTTTACAAGCAGGGCAATGGAAGTATTTGCATTTCGTTGAAAACATTATAAGGCTGATTAGCAGGATATATCAGGAATTGGAGGTAAAAATTAAAATGGATGGGGTCCTCTCTGATAATTTCTGCTTGAGCAGAGGAACCAGACAGGGGTGTCCTCTTTCCCCTTTGTTGTTTGCATTATATTTTGAACCACTGGCAAATAAAATAAGGGACTCAGAAATTCAAGGATATAATTGATATGGTAGTCAAGAAAAGCTGGTTCTGTTTGTTCTATACCTGACAAAACCAGAAAGAGACATTACAGTGTTGTGGAACATTTTGAGACAGTTTCAAATCTTTTTGGGATACAAAATTAATAGCTGTAAATTATGTACCCACATATGAATTGGTTCAGCGATATCCATATTTATGGGGACATGATAAAATATTTAGGAGTATGGATTAAAATTATTCTGGTGTGGCAGCTAAAGATATGTGGGAAGAGACTAAACAAAAGATAATAGAAAAATTGAGAAAATGGAAGCTTTGTTGTATGGATATGGGATAGTAAGATACAAGCAGTTAAAATGTTTTAGTCCCATAAGTCTTATAATACAGGTCAGGCATATTTTTCTCAACCAGTGGAGAAGATGTCGATAGCAATTAATAAAAAGCTGAAGGACTTTATCCAGGAGGGGAAGACTGCAAGAGTCAAGTGGGATAAGATGATTCTTCAGTAGAAAGGGGTGGATTGGGATTACCAGATTTGAAGGGGTATTTCAGAGCTACACAGTTAAGGCTCCTATACATAGCACAAGCAGAAAAATATAATTCAAAATGGAAAGGGTTAATGATGAAATGGGGGAAGCTCAGGAAACAAGGAGAGACTGGAATTTTGGATGCAGGCCTTTAAGGAGAGTGTATCTATAAAGTAACAGAGAGTATTCTAAGAATTAAGCCAACACGTGAATGAAGAAAGGAGATTCTGCTTTGCCGATAGGGTGACCACAATTAGGGATATAGACAACAGGCAAGAGGGGGCTGAAATTTTTTGAAGAAAATTGTCAAAGGAACCAAGGTATTAGGAGCAAATAATTAGAGAAAGATGATAGAATGGGAAGACACTAAGAATTTATTTGGATTGCAAGTCAGAGATTGCCTTCCCTGTCAAGGACTGATATCAGAGTATAAGCAAAGAGAAAGAAACAGGGGGTCCTAAATGAAAGATCAGCACTGGTATAGTTTTTAGTAGATTCTAGAATAGAAGCTGCCTTTGAAAAAGAAATAGCTAATATAACATATACAATATTGCATGATAATTATGAGAATCAATCAGAGGAGGTTAGAAAAGATTGGGAAGAGAGACTGGTAAGCAATTCACAAAGAAACAGTAGAAGAATATATGTATGCATCCCAAATGTGCAACAAAATCTAGAAAATTTGGGATTTTTGCTTGGAAATATCTATATAGATATGTTTATACCCCAAGTAGACTCCAGAATTTTTTTCCTCAGATAGGCAGCAAATGTTGGAGGTGTAACAGGAAATAGTTTTTGGCAACATATTTTCTGGGGGAGTGATAATTTGTCAGACTTTAAGGATTTCCTGCGGGATGCACTGTTGGAGATGCTGGGTTGGTAGATTTGTCTGATGAGGGAGATGATTCTTCTGAGCTATGATACAGAATTGGAATTGCCTAGACTGGTAAGTCCTTGCTGTGTCTAATTATGGTGGCTGATAAAAAAAATAATTACTAGAACATGGAAATCAAAATCTAAACCAACTATACTAGTAGTAGTAAATGTAGTAAGAGAGAAAACAACTGGAATTGAGATCTTTAGAACAAGGGTAGGAGCAAACTACATAGGAAAAATGGGAATGTTGGAACAATACATACAAGGGAGGAATGAGGTTTAAAAGAAGGCAGGACTTAATCGAGCTATGTAATGTTTAATGAAAATGATTGTGTAGATTATAAGGGATGTATAACTGCAACTGGGAGTTTGTCAGTATGGTTTGAGACGTAAAATGCTTGCAACTAGGATTGTGGTGGTGTGGATTGTTTTCATTTACATAAATGTATGACTGCCTATGTCACAAATGATGATTCAATAAAGATGTTTATTGTTTAAAAAAAGGACAGGAATTTAATAATTTATGTAGTGTTGTTGAGCTTATATGATATATAGAAATATATGTGAAATATAATGTTTGTGAAACTGAACGTGTTAATACAGTTTGTTTTTATATAAATGTAAATTTACCTATGCCACAAGTGATAATTCAACAATTCAATAAAAGTATTTAAAAATAATAATTGGCCATGATTTGAAATAATTATTGGATGATTATCAAAATTGGCAATTAAGTGGACATGTTCCTGTAAAGTATAGGTTGTGTCAAGTCTAGCCCAGTTATTGTACCATGGGGAATAATATGAAAATTCTCTGAGTTTCTACTACTGAATTCACATCGTTCATACCAAATATTTTCATAAATTTCTTTAGTAGTCTACTCTCTTTTGTTGTTATATTTTCTTGTATAGTTTCCCAGATGCATCCCTTTGCTGCAAATCAAATTCCAGTCTTCACTTATAAGTGATTAAACCTTGATGAAAGCTGATTATTTCTCCCCAATTGTTAACCTCCCAAATAGCAGTTTTAGATAGAATACAAGTACATGCCAGTGTAATCCTCATTCCTTGCCAGTATACCCTTACTAATGCATAATATCCATCCTGAAATCCTTCCTTTATCAAATTTACATGAGTTCTTTCCAAATGTGTGTCTTGTAGAATTACTATATGCACTCTACATATCTTAATATAATTAATTATTCTTTCCTTTTTGTCTCTACCTGAGAAACCATTCACATTCCAAGATAATGTGAACAGTGTCACCATTATGGTAATAAATCATTATTCCCACCTATTTTATATATATATATATATATATATATAT
Source organism: Protopterus annectens (assembly GCF_019279795.1). Lineage (NCBI taxonomy): Eukaryota > Metazoa > Chordata > Ceratodontiformes > Protopteridae > Protopterus > Protopterus annectens. The sequence continues at coordinate 185,629,178 of NC_056737.1, read as the reverse complement.
ATATATATATATATATATATATATATATATATATAAAGATACGGATATATAAATATATAGATATAAATATAGATAGCTTTTTTAAATGTCTGTTTCCAGCTTTTGTGATGTATGCATCCATTAATGTTTGGCAAGTTAATCATTTATACAGCTTTTTTCTTATAATCAGCATTGTAACCAATGTCATATTTTACAAGATAAAACAAACACACCTCAAGAATACCCCCTTGACCTGTAACTTAAAACAAGCACATAACTATGTACATCTTCAAATAATGAAGTTTAACTATCCTAATAGGAACATTTGTGCCAGCTAGACAACTGTTAACATAGGGCCTAATTAACCTGAAATTGAGGTTATCCATGGTAAGATACATGTTATACTGCTTGTGCTGCTTCTTACACGGATTGGTGTTGTTACTTTTTTATCTTTATTCCCCCTCAGATATGAAAACTACTTACATATGTTCAGAAAACATTAAGTTTTAAAATTGAAGAAAACAGTGCTCTTTTATTGCCCTATTGTCAGCTTGCCTCCATGGAGAAGTTACATAAAAAAGAAAAATTGTCATATGTCATCTGTTGCAGCTCGAAGGACAAGGTGTGTAGCATTTATTGCTAAAGCAAAACTTTTCATTATATTTGATATTCTCATATTTGTTTGTTTACACTTAAAATTTGGACTAGATTAAGCCAAGGGTCTTAATCCAGACATTCACCTATGCAAAAGTAAGAGAAAACATATCTTCTACATATATTATGATCTGTGTACTTTTACACCCCCACCTCAACCCAAGATTACAGCTTATTAACTTAAATATGCTTTTTTCTAGCTTTATTCTCTTATTGCACTGTATTTCCTACATTTCTTAATACCAAAAAATAAGAAAGAAAAAAAGAAGAGGAAGGGAAAAAGGCACCTCTTTACTTTACTAACTTTATCTCATAGGTTCATAGAAGGTTAGTAGGCTAATGGCCTAGAGCCCTTACAAGCCTAGGCATATTTATCCAGAGTTGCCCCAATTGTTAGTGGCTAGGTGAGTGAAGTACACAGTGGTAAGGTTCTGTGGTAGTTAATATAAACTTTCTTTGTCCAGGCGGGCCATGGACGCCACCCAAAGAGTGAATTTGCAGTCACCCACCAAATTATCTAGGTTGCATTTGAAGAAGGCCAGGGAGGGGCTTTGTTTCACATGAATTGGAACCTTGCTACAGAGAAGTGGCAGTCTCTGGGAGATGTATCTCTCTCTCCAACATGACCTACTTGTGTTAGAGGCTATGTTAAGATCCCTGGAGCGAGTGACCCTCATACAGTTTTATGTACAAATGTGTAGCGTTTTCATCAGGGCTGGGTCAGAGTCTGGCCTGTATGCTAGGCACAGGTCACCTCTTAGCAACCTGTAGGAGACAGAATACAGTGATAGGGCTTCAACAAAGTATTTGTTTAAGGGTGTGCAAACTTATGCAACCAGCTTATTGTACGTTTTTTTTATTTATATTTTTTCCCTTAACAGATGTGTTTGTTGGTTTTTTAATTGAATTGTACAGGTTATAGGTCACATTAAAGGTGGGAAAGGTTTTGAAATTACTTATTGTGGTCTCATTTTTTATATCACAAAAACCTGGCATTTTAACAGGGGTGTGTACACTTTTTATATCCACTGTATCCTAATGAAGATGTATTCACCTCTTCCTTTGCTTCTTTCATTTTCAATCTGTGGTCTGAATGTATGGAAGGCATTGTAGCCCTACAAGGCCATGGTGCTTTCCACACCTTTAAACCATATTTCAGTGACTGCACAGATGTCAGCCATCTTCCAAAGAAAGGAGTACTTTCAGTGTGTTTAGTTTCTTGTTTAGACTCTTAGCATTAAGCAGCAGTACCTTGAGTTTATCAAGAGAAGATTTTATTATGCTAGGAGGTTGGTTATTTTGACACTGCCTAAAAAAGGCATAAAAGCGGTGGCTAATGCCTTTGCCATATCTGAAAGCCTAGAGGAGAGAGATGCAGACCATCTCTGGCAAAGCAGTGTGACCTTCTGACCATGTCTTCCCAGGCTGACAGATAGTGGATCCCCTTGGAATGACACCATAAGCTAAGCCAGTTGTTAAAGTCAATCATTTTTTGTTTGTTTTATGGCATCATCCTTGGAAAAGGTAGAATGCTGCTTAAGGCTAGGCTTATATCTGCCTGTAACACATAATCTGAGAGCTCAGTCATGTCTCTTTTCATATTGTCCAGTGAGGTATGTCTCAAGTCATTCACCCACACATGGAGTATGATGGAGTCATACCAGTACTTGTGGTTGAGTGGCTTGAGTGATTTGATAGATCCTGGCACCTGACAGCTAACTGTAACCCACTCCATATCCAGCCTGGTGAGGGGAAAATCTGTGTCTCACATTGGAGTCACCTATGACCAATGGATTCACTTTATAATTTCGAAATACTGAAATTCAAAATATTGAGTTTTCAGTATTTTGAGACCATAAAGCTGAAACACCAAAAAAAAAGAAACCCCAAACCATGACAGTTAAAGCACACACACAAACACAACTACACTTACCTCCGCACAAGACACACACTTACTAATATCAGGGGAGCAAGCCCCCCCCTACACTCCCCATGTGGGGGCCTCCACCGCCCTACTTATATATACTAACTCCAAGGTCGCACTAAACACCAACATACATTCCACACCCCCCTCGCACAAACACACACATCATATAGATACAAACACCACCACTCTCAACACTGACATACACCCACTCTCACCTACGTACCCTAACCCACACCTAACACTCCCCGACACACTAACACACAAACCCTCCCCAAAAGCCTGAAAAACACCACACTTACCTAACGCGCCATCAGTAGAGTGAGTTCGACATTTCTGGTTTCGTGCATCCGCAGATTCGACACTTTGGTCTCAAGATACTGAAATTCATCATTTCAGTATTTCGAGATTCCAAAATGTTTCCATGACCAATACATTAGGTTTTGTTGTATTACACCTTATGGGCTTATTTATTGAGAAACTGATGTGTGTGTTATGTGTTGTGGTTGTTTTTTTGTATTGTTATATGTGTAAGTGTTTCGTTTGAGAGGCCTCTGATCTTTTGGTAAGTTACTAGTGAGTACCTCCGTATATGTGGGTTTATGTGTAGTTTCCTTATTTAGTGTGGGAAGTGTGTATGTATGCTGACAACCTGTTTGGCATTTGATTGCCCTTTTGCAAGAATCTTATCTCGAGTTTCATAGTGTAACTACATCTCTCAGATAATGTATTTATTTGTTTCAGGAGTAAGTGGTTCACTTAAGACAATTGTTACATTGCCTCAGCATGACCATGTCTATCACAGTGGCCAGAGAGATGGTGAGAAACTCCCCATTCATGATAGCAGGTTCTTGCTGTATGTTTTATTTGGGAAGGGAGTGGGTTAATTTGACAGGTCTGTGCCTGTAGTACCAAGATTAAAAGAGGGACCTATATTTTGTGTAGGACAGTGATGGTGAACCTTTTGGGTTTGGTGTGTCAAAAGCTGCTGGCACAAAAGAATTCAGTGCACTTCATATGAGCAACGAATTAAAAAGCAGTGTCTTTTGTAACTCAGGTGTTGGTGATTGCTGACGTGTCACCCAAATGTTGTAGTGTGTATCACCTTTGACATGCATGTCATACGTTCGCCATCACTGGTGTAGAATAAGAATTCTCAATAAGCCAATGCTGCTCAGGTCACAACTAAGTTGCTCCTAGAGCAGCAAAAAAGCTGGAAAGGCTTTACTGACAGCAGTTCAGGGAAAAAAAATGAGCTTCTAGGCTTTTGCATCTGTAAAGGACGCTGATAACCACCTTTGTGTGAAGAACAGCACAGCACAAATGCGAGGCTTAAATACGAGCAAGAAGAAACAAGTTTTAAACTAACTACCAATCAGGAAAGCACACAATAAGCTTCCACCAGCAATCCCCAACTTAGGCAGGTTAGAGTAGCACACTTTTAATAATTTGATGTCATTGTAAATCTTAATAAAATCAAGACAGAATGTCTGGACTAAGGAATTCCTTCTATTGTTTTGAGACTAGAGTTAATTGCTAGATTTTATATGTATAATGTATTTTATTGCTGTGGGTCTCTGGCAGCTGCAAGATCAAAGATATGTTAAACTCTGAGTTTTTGTTAGCCTGGGAACCAAAGAAGAAGGATGTAATCTAAAATGAGTCAGCAGTGATATATTACCAATTTAAGAGATCTGAGAAAGAAAGACAGAGCATTTTTGGATTTTTGTCTGAAGGACATCACTCACCAGTACTCTGCCTTTGCTCTGTATGCAAGTAGGATCTTAGACTTTGGTGTCTCTCTCAGAAATAGAAAATAGTAAGTTTAGTCTAGCTGTTTTCTATATTTATGTCGGACTATCCAACAATATTGTTTTAAAGCATTTTCCTATGATTTCTGAACTTTTGACTAGCACTGTGTTGAATTGAGGAGATTTGTCTTGTGTTGTTTTTATTTATTATTAAATATTTTTAAATATTTCAACCGTGGCTGTTTTGTGTAGAGATAATTTAAGCTCTAGAGTACATTGCATGTATATAGTGATACTGTACAAAGCCACTCTAACAAGCCTTAAAAGTTCTGGTGACACTAACTGGATAATAATATTGCACAGTAAAATTGGACACCATTTGGTAAGGGCCTTATTAGTAGCTGATATTAGTGGTTGGTGGCAGCTGGTACTACCTTATAGACTGGCAGGAAGGGGCATATCTGGAGAACCTGGGCCAGTCTTCCCCAGGAGTGTCTGTGTGTTTGTATATAACTAATATCTTAAAGTGTGTGTGTGTGTGAGAGAGAGCCAGAGCACTACTTAGGCAGCAACTCAAAGCACTGGTTGGACAGAGAGGGTGCTGGAGGTTTTAGATTGGCCCCTAGGCTGAGATCTGTACTCTATAGCTGTACTAGTGGGGAGTCTTATTGGAGATCTGGAGAGAAAGGGAGGAACCATCCCCAGACTGACTGTGATCTTTGTGTGCTCTTAAGGGAAATTGTACTTTACTGCATGTGTACTTATCCTTACAAATGTGCATGCCCCTCACTGGTGCTAGTGGTGAAGATTGAGGCTTCTTGATTACTGCTCCAGTGCACAGGCATCACACAAACAAATGCACACTTTAAAAAAAAAAAAAAAAAAAAAAAAAGAACAAAGATGATCTGAAAACCATGCAACACAGCAGTCTGGTACGTTTGGCATTTCGTCTTCTCAGGAGCCGACATGCACATACAAATCTCTATAGAGTGCACCATCTATTAATTATTCACTTACTTAATATAACACCCCTATTTAATTATAAATACATTTAAGCTATTAAATATAGTTATACAATATATAAAAACCAAACAGCATACATAAAATTACACATTTCGTATATCAGTTTTCATATATTGATTTCCTGATTCAAACCCCTAGGATGTAAACGGATATGTATCAATGTCATTCTTGTTTCCAAACTCAACAAATGAAATGCAATATCTCCTCTTCTTCAGGTAAAAATGTCTTATCCAATACACTAAAAATGGTTCAGTATCTTTTCCTTCATGGCTACTCATAAATTGAACAGCAACAGAACTATTTTTATTTTAATTCCTGATGAGTCATGCATGCTCCATTATTTGAATTTTAGATTTTCTTAGTCTGCCAACCATACCATACCACTTTACAAAAGTACAGGTACAGCCTGTAATGTAACCCCCCCCCCAGGAATCACAATTAAAATAATTATTTGAAAAGTAAACCTTACCATTAATTTGTTGCCCGTGTAAATCTTTAACTTTGCAGTGACCACTTCAAAACATCCTCACATTGTCATACTTACTTTGTGACTGTTTAGGTTACTTTTTTACTAGATCTGACCAAATGCCCACATATGATCTTGTCATTACTTTGTTGGGCACTACACTAATCATTTTCTTCCATTTGGGCAAATATTCTGTGTCCTGAATCAACTGCATTAATGTGTGGCCTTATAACATGCTTCTAATCCAGAAGTTCCAATTTACCATGTTCCTTTGTTATCCCAAAGAAACTCCTCAATTTTTTTTCATATTATTCCATATCTGATCTCTCAGTTGATCATATAAGCCTGACTCTCATAAAAAAAGGTTGGACTAAAAACATCATAACTGCATGCATCTTATTGTCTATGTCCATTTATAACCACTTCCATAATCTTATCATAGAATTTTTTGAGTAAATTCTTACAATTCTATAAATGCCTGCTCAACATTCTGTTTCAGCCAAATTCCTAAATATTTCATCTTGTTGTGATCCCACAAAAAGGGAAGTTCTGTAGCAAATCATGTGCCGGGACATAATTAATTCCTATAGACTTTGGTTTTGCTTCATTTACTTAGGTTACAAAAGTACTTGTCTGTTGATGTGTGCATGGATCTTAAGAAGTCCAGCCTTACATTCTCATGCAGGTTTTTAGCCCTTGAATTTTGGGTATGAATAATTCAAAGGTGGGCAAAACAAGGATATGATGGGACTTTTACTTGTTGCTCCTGTCCACGATGAGGAATTTGTAGTTTCTCATTCATTTGACCAAATTACATTTGAACAGAATAAAAGAAGTATTTCACTTTATGTGGAGTGGAAGCTGGTTCCATAGAAGAGGCACTCCCTGTGATGCATGTCACTCGTCTTGTGTATTCAAATAACACACTGAGGCACTGTGTTTAAGTTGTTTATTGTAAATAAACACATAAAGAGCTGTAACTGGAACATATGTTTAAGTTTACTGACTGACTCATTACTTCAAACACACTCGCATGTGCATCTCCATTCATGCCAGCATTCACTGTGGCTGACTATACAAAACGGCACTGATCTTGCACATGCTCAGTAACTTATATGCATATGCTATCTAGCAGTGGCTGACGTGCAATACACACAGTGATCTACATCCTCCCTCTTTGATTTGACATGCACTAGGAGAACAAAATATTTTACAAGCTAGATATCACATCAACATTTAACAATACTGAGAGATCTGGCACCTCAACTGTGTGCCCTGTTTTATCACATCCTCACCTCTGGCTTTGTCCCTACCGAATGGTGCACTGCTACAGTCATCCCTCTCCACAAAGGAGGAGCAACTACAGACCCTGGGAACTATCACCCCATTAGCCTGACGAGTCTGATATGCAAAGCTATGGAATGCATTATCATCATGGACCTAATAAACACGAATATAGGGATCTCCAAACTCTGGATCCCACACAGTTTGGTTTTGTGAAGGGTAGATCATGCCTGCCCAACTTGGTCAACTTCTTTGAGTCAGTCACCAGAGCTGTGGATGAAGGCAAGGTGGTTCATACAGCCTACCTTGATCTGGCCAAGGCTTTTGATACTATTCCCCACTCAGGAATCATAGAAAAACTCACTAAGCTTGGCATCAACCCCTATATTACTAGGTGGGTTGCAAACTGGCTCATGGGTAAAACCCACAGTGTAAAAGTAGCTGACTCCAAGTCAGACTGCCAACCAGTCACGAGTGGTGTCCCACAGGGTTCAGTCCTGGGTCCTCCTGTTTGGCATCTACTTCTCTAAAGTCCAGGCCAACACAAAGATACTCTGGCTGACAAAGTTTGCAGACGATTGCAAGTTGGGAGCTATTATTAACCAACATCCTACAGAAAGGCCTCACTGAGACCAACGACTGGTGTCAGAACCATGGCCTTAAGCTTAATGCCAAAAAATGTCTCGTCGTCCCCTTTGGGAAAAACTAAGTTCCCATGAATTACCACATCAATGGTAGTCCGCTGAACACAGAAGGTGTTATAAGAGATCTGGGAACACAGGTTGAGAGCAACCTCTCTTTTGACCACCACATTGCCACTGTGGTCAGAAAGTCGTCCATGTGGCACATCTCATTACTAAGGGTTTTGCATCCAGGAAGAAAGAGGTCATTGTCTCCCTCTACTCTTCCCTCATTAGGCCAATCATTGAGTACAATGCCCCATTTGATGTCCCTCACTGAACACCTGCAACAACTGGAGAGGCTGCAAAAGTACCTCACAAAGAGGATCCTAGATCTTAAACATTTGTCCTATATGGACAGACTTAAAAAACTCCAACTATTCTCTGTCTCATAGCGCCTACTTAGAGGCGATCTCTGCTTGACTTACAAAGTCATGTCTGACCCAGCTCTGTTAAAAATACTACATCTAAAGAAATCCCAATCCCACCACACACTACAGAGACCTTAACCTCATTACCACAATCAACAAAACATGCTGGAGGGACAGATTCATAACCCAGAGACTGCCCATGCTATGGAATAGACTTCCCATACATGTCAAGCAGAGCACCTCACTGGCCCTCTTCAAGAGAAATCTTGATGAGTGAATGGGAAATAGAAAATTCACTCCAGGGATCACTCCAGTGGTTTTACTTGACAGAGGCACTAGGAACTAAAGTCAGGTGGCATGATGCCAGGGTAATCCTATGGGCTAGACTTGTAAAGGCTCCAGGGCCATTAGCCTAGCACACATCTATGAACAAATGAATTCAGGTCAATGTCGCTGTGTATTTCAAAATGGGTCTAGAAATTTTATCTGATCTGGTCACATAAAAACTTTAACTAGGTTTAGCAACAGGGACAGTCTCTGGGCAGTCTCTTACAATTGGAACTTTGGGGATTACATCAAGATTACTTGAAGAAAGTGCACTGTCCTCTGGAATTTGAACAAGTGTAGAGTCACTATGAGAAATAGAGTCTCTGGCACAGGCAATCGGCTGCATCACTAGTTCGGAGACTGGCAGTATGTGTCTTTGATTCCTTCTGAAATCCATCTCATCAGATTGTACAATGTAAGATCTCAGTTCTTCACAAATATCTTTGACAACTCACACTCGGTCATATCCTTTAGTTGTTTGCATTCTCACGATCTCTGCTCATCTTAATGGTCTAAGAGGTTTGTTGGATTTATCGTAGTACAACTTTTGTGACTGGTGTCTTTTTCAAAAGTTGAGTCTTGACCATTCTGTTTTTGTTTGCATTTGAAATCGATAATTATTTACTGACTGGAAGAGTTTTTCTAGTCTGTCTGGACATCAATCTCTGAGCAGGTGAACCAAGCAAATTATTTTGAGGAATATTTCCAAGATTAAGTAGGTTAAGAAAAACATCGCTACCATCTCTCTTGGATTTCTCCAACAAACATTCCTCACTTCAAACTGCAAGCTCAGCTAATCTATTGGACTGTGGATACTCAGGACTAGTAGTAACATGGACAAAGTCCCAAGAATCAGCAAAATTCTTGAACTGATGACTTGTAAACTGTGCACCATTGACAGAATGACTTTGTGTGGACTACCATGAACAGAAAAACGTCTCTTCAATTTTGTAATGATATTGCTGGACATTAAGTGATAAAGAAGGTCAATTTCAGACCAATTTGAATAAGAATTTACTAACACTAAGTAATGCTGACCATTCCATTCAAAAATATCAGTAGCAATTGGCGGCCATGGTAGCTCAGGAATCTGGTTTAGCTGAAGTTCTTTTTGTTTGTTAGATTTAGTACTACTGCATGCGTCTTTTAACTACATAAAACTGCCCCTCCTATTTAATGTCTTTACCAATGATCTCCATACTTCTTATAACCAATCCTCCCTCATCCAATATGCAGACAACTCGAATTTCATCTCCATCTCAGACAATATCTCCAGTCTCCACAGTCTTACTCAACCAGCCTTCCTATCCACTGAACAGTGGTTGTCCAGGACTCTACTCATTCTCAACCCTAAAAAGACCAAACTCTTACTATTTTCCCCTGATCTCTCTCTCACCTCAAATCCACCTTTACTATTACTTCCTCTAATAACAACACCATTAGGGAACCTGAAGCTCACACTAAACTCCTTGGGGTCATCATAGATGATGAACTCAAATTCAACTTGCACATCCTCCAAAGTATAAAGAGACTCACCAGAAACTAGATTTACTGTATCGCAACAAAAAATTTCTAACTACAAATGCCAGACTCTTCCTTGCACAAGCTCTTCTCCTCCCCTCCTTTCTACATGGTGTCCCAGTATTCACCAACATCCAAACTACTACTTTAAACAAACTCCAACAAACTTACCACAAGATAGCTTGATTTATCACAAACTCTTCATACAATACACATCACTGCCTTGCCCTAAATACTTTCCACTGGTTAGAATTCCCCCATCTTCTACTGCTGTCACAACTTCAAATGTTACACTTTATTCTTTACAAACCTTCATCCTGCCCTGCTCTCTCTTCCTTCATCTCTAACTCTGCGGACTCTCGGTACCTCTAATCAGCAACTACTACAAATCTACAAACCCAATAAAATAGCTGGCAAACTCCTATATAAACACTCCATCACCCAAGCCTGGAACAAACTCCCAAGAGACATTTGTTCCATCATTCACCCATCCGACTTTAAAGAAAAACTCAAACTTCATCTACTCGACTCCAAAATATGTCATTGCCAAGCCCCTACTTAAGCTCCCCACAACCTTACTACATACCTTTTCAGTCCCTCCACATACAGCTAAGTATGCCACTATTGTGGATACTTATTAAACTCTACAATAAATTCTGTTGGACTTAACTCTTTTTGTAAATATATTTTTTAGTCTATAAAAATAGTGATATGTATATCATGAGTTTGCATTTTCTGCTTTCTCTCTCTAACGTTCTTGTATAACTGATTCTATGTAAACTGTTTGTGTTTTCTTTTTTGGAGCATTTCTCCTCGGGTATCCACTGAAAATGGGCCACAAGCCCAGCTGGGCCAACCCAGTTAACAAATGTCAATAAATAACTAAATACATAAAAGTATTTGCCACTTTAGACTTGCAAAGCCTTTTGAAATGATTCCACTATTTACATTTATGACACTGATGACCAAAAGCTAAGCACTTCTTTCATTTAGGTTCATGGCTGCCCCCACAATTACGACAGTTCGCAATGAGGTCTGGGGTAACAAGCAACCTCTTTAGTTAATATTTCTTTGCAGCCAACTTTATGTTGCACACTGTCAGCATTCACACTGGCAGACACCTCATGCACATTTTTCTCATTTGTAAGCATATTTGCATGGTTTTCTGTTAGCTCATATATTTGACAAATCTCAGTGGCTTTGCTCAGTGTTAAATCACTGTCTTGAAGTAAAATCTTTCTTACTGCATCATTATTAACACCACACACAAGCCTGTTTTTTATCAACTCATCTCTCAGATCACCAAACCTGCACGTTTTTGCTTTATTTCACAAGTCAGTGATGTATGCTGCTATAGTTTCACCAGGCTTTTGATGTCTTGTGTAAAACATGTTCCTTTCCATTGTAATATACATTTGAGGGTTAAACATTTCTCTAAATTTATGTTTTAAGCACTCAGGGTCTTCCCGCATTTCAGCCTGCACCACAATATGGTGGCTCTCCCCTTCCAATGCATACACAGCAGGTGCATATGCAAATAAACATTCCCTCTCAATAGCTTCTGGGCCAGCTAAATTAAGAAGTATGAATGAATGCCTTTGTATGTGCATCTTTATCAGAAAATGCAGCCTGTATGAAAATATATTCTTGCTCAAACACTTACCAATTCTCAGCAGTATTATTATCAAATACCAGTGGTCCCAATCTATGAATCCCTCAGCCATAACAGCAAAATATGTTTAAATATAAGCATAGAGGAGGTACTTGTAATAGTGGTCAACTGCACAACAATAACATCGGAAACACTCCAGACACTTTGGATACTTCAAAAAGTTTCAGTTAATGCGAAAAAGTAGTACACTGCAAAAAGAATGTGGTCATTTTAGCCTTTTTGTACATTTTAACCCTTCCGAAATTATCTTGAACACTTTTGTATTTATTTCAATATTTTCATTAGTATATCGCAATTTAGGACATTTTGTTTATCTTGGTAATTATTGTGAACATTCTGAATGCTTCGCCACACATTCGGTGACTAAAAAAAATAATTTAAATGAGTTTAAGTACCTTTGAATAACAGCTGACCTGTTTGCAAGTTCGCTCCTGTATATTCCTCCACTTCTAACTTCATGCCTCATGGTTTGCAAGTTGAAACAGCTTCGGATCAAATTCTGACATCATATCATTCATCTCGTATAGTCAAATGAGACTCTGAGGCACTGTGATGGGTTTAAGTTGTTTATTGTACATAAACACATCAGGAGCTGTAACTGGAACATATATTTAAGCTATCCGACTGACTCATTACGTCATACACACTCACATGTGCATCGCCATTCATGCCTGCATTCAGTCTAGTTGACTATACAAAATGTCACTGATCTTGCATGTGCTCAGTAACTTATATGCAAATGCTATCTAACTACAGTGGCTGACTAGGTACAATACACACAATGATCTACAATACATACCTGTCCCTCTATTTGGAGTGGAAGCTGGTTCCATAGAAGAGGCATTCCCTGTAATATATACCTGTCCCTCCAGCATGTTCTATTTGTGTTGCAAAAGAGATCAGCCTGAGTAGCTGCTCATGGTACTATTGGAATTTTTGTCTGTTGAGAAACTATATATGAAATAAGAGGTCAGCCTGTGTGATACCAAGAAGAGTGGTAAGGGTTTGAGATGGACTGCTTAGTTCTGCGATTTAGTTCCTTAGTTTTTTTTTTTTTTTTTTAGTGAGAACATGTTGTGATCACTTCACTTGTGATAAGTGTTTGAACAGGTACATACAAAATGGGGCCTTATATTCATTGTTTGGCCTGATGAGAGCTGAGTACAGTGGAATGATTGCATACTTGGATGTCATACCTTTAGATATAAGTTGTGAGATAAAAAAGGATTTCTTTAGAATAGTGGCTACATGGGGATGAAAGGAGGGTTTGTTGATATAGGTTCTCAAATCCCTGATTACGGGATCAACTTACAAAGGTATATTGTCAATGTGATAGTTACAAGGGAAGTCATGCTTGTTGAAGGTTATGATTGTACATTTCTTTGCATTTAATTTTAGTCAATGATTTTGACACCAGCTATTTGTTTGGGAAAGGACTTCTTGGAGGATAATGATATGATCTGGGAGGTTTATGATTGCACCATGTTCAATGTCTGCAGACTTGGTCAGCTATTAATCCTTAATTTTCTTTGACTTATAAGAAGTAAATGGAGTGGCCCAATGACTGAACCCTGGGGTATACCACTAATGACACATCTTTTAGAAGGTAGAGTCATTTAGCCTAATTTCCTGGGTTTTATTTGTGAATCAGTTTGCTATCCAACAAGTTGTATAGGGATTTACATTTAGCTGGGAGATGCTATTTGTAATGCCGGAGTACATGATGGTATTGCATACATTTGCAAGATCTAGATATGTGGTGTGTACTGATTTATTTATTTCGCATTTGTTAAGCGGGTTACTCCAACTGAGTTTGCAAACAAACCCATTTTCAGTGGAGACCTGAGGGGAAAAGCCCCAGCAAACATAAGTAAAGATAAAGTAACGATATACAAATATTAAATAACAATCACAATACAAAATAATTGTAAAAAAGAAAAAGTTATTAACTATTTGCATTGCATTGATTTTCAGTGAAGACCCAAGGGGAAAGAGCCCCAGCAAGCATAAGCAAAGATAAACATACAGGACAAAAAATATTAAAAATAATGCAAATACGAAATTAATTATAAAGAGAAAAGCAAAAGAAAAAATTATGAACATTAAGGGTTGCACTGATAACAGTGGTCTAAATTTACTACATATAAGAGTAAAAACAAAAGGATAATCATTGTTCAAAAGAAGGAAAATGTACAGACATTGATAGGAAGTCTGTGTGTGTGGGGGGATAAATAGTGTGGCGAATGGGTTTGCTACACTTAAAGAAATCCCAATCCCTCAGAGCCACATGCTCCAGGGATCTAAACCTTGTCATCACAATAAACAAAACATGCTGGAGGGATAGGTTCCTGACCCAGAGACTCCCCAGACTCTGGAATAGACTGCCCATACATGTCAAGCAGAGCGCCTCTTTGGCCCTCTTCAAAGGAACCTTGACGATTGGATGGGAGAAAGGAAACTCATCCCAGGAATCACATCAGTCGCCCTGCTAGACAGGGGTCCAGGAAGTAAATAGTGTGGGAAGAATTAGCTAGGCTTGTATAGGCACTAGGGCTGATAGCCTAGTACCAACCTATGAACCTATAAATGGGAGGGGGGAAGAAAGCAGCGGGCTATAGTAGTAGGGTTGAGGGATTAGGAGGTTAGTTTAAGCAGATGTTACAACAGAGAAAGAAAGTTAGGAGATGCAACAGGTTATACAGTAGGAAACGTCCATGTCCGTTGCTTCAGTAACCTTCTTAATGAAGATTACCAGGTTAAATAGATAAGATCTGCCCTTGAAGAATGTGAATTGGCTTGAGTTGAAAGTTTGTAGGCTACATATGTCCTTTCCATAGTCTTACAGATGAGGCTGGTCAGGCTTATGGTTCTGTAATTTACTGAGTCCATTGATGCCCCACCATTGTGCAAGGATATGATTGTTGCTGTCCTCCATTCATCTGACATGAAGCCTGTTTGGAGGTTGATATTGAATAAACTGTAGGGGATCTGACAAGTTATGTTTCAGGCTGAATAGTAGGCAGTTTTGTTATGTTCTCTGGTCCCCATAGAAATAGTGTTCTTGGCCTTGGCTAGTGCCTTGAGGATTTTCTATTAAAATATTTCAGTTGATCAAATACAATTTTTACACCATGTTCCACTACAGATAATGTTGTGGAAACCCAAATGCCTTAAAAGACCTCAACGTAACTTCCCAACTCAATCTATTAAATGTCTTGTTGGCTCTTTTAATATTGCCAGATGTTTGCCTATCTTCTATAAACCCACACCAATCCAAGTCTATTATTCTTTGGAATAGATTTGTCATTCATTTTGCCAACTCTGTCATAAATACATTGTAGTCAAAATTCAGAACCAAAACAAGTCTGCATGACACCAGAACAAAATGATTTGTATCCTCCTCTGTTTAACTTACACTACTGCTTATTTCCAAGTCAAGAGCACATCCCCAGACAGAATATTATTGTTAAAGAGTACTAGCAATACTCCATCTCCTGCTCCTCCTTTTCCACACTTCTATTGGAATTCCATCACTACCATGGCTTTTCCCTGTATTCTGGTTTCTTATTGCTTCTTTAGTTTTAATTTGTTTTATTTT
Organism: Protopterus annectens; assembly: GCF_019279795.1. NCBI lineage: Eukaryota > Metazoa > Chordata > Ceratodontiformes > Protopteridae > Protopterus > Protopterus annectens. The sequence goes on along the minus strand of NC_056737.1, from coordinate 185,613,928 downwards.
TTTATGTTAATAGCTCCCTTTCTACTTCTGGTAACTGAGAATGCTGCAGTTATGTCAAATATGTTACCATATCCTTTATGTTGCTCTCAACCTCTACTTCTTGTCTATAATGTGTACTATAATAATTTACTATTACAGTAATAAACTCTCCGGGTCCACTTCTTTGCTAACATTCCAGATTATAGTTACCATCATTTCAAACTTTTTTTTTTGCCTCAGATGGTGAGCTAGGTTATTGCTGGGGTATTGTCAAAAAAGTTGTTTTAAAACCATTGCTCCATGTTCATATTTTCTAATTATCATTGCATAGATATTCTAGCTTCTTTCAGTTGCTCTTCAACCTGTTATGTTTCCCTTATTCTGTTTGCTTCTTTAAATTCCTAACTTTTTAAGCCCCTAGGTGCTTACTGAAATTATTATTCCATACCTCACTTGTTTCATGTTGATCACATTTCTAATCTTCAGTGAACAATTATCCTAATTCTTTACAAGCTCTTTATTACTTATATTCAAATTTAATAGCATTTCAGTTAAATGTTCATCTGTGTAATCACCAAATGGCTGAATTTTTAGAAAAATATATTGAAATATGTCAATATTGACCATAACAGACTTTAAATTGCAAAACTTCATTTGTACAGGTGCATGCTGCCACACTATTACTGTATGTGTTTTCCTTCCTTGGACCATGTTACAGTAGCCTTATAGTATATAATATTTATCTAATCTTATCAAGGAAGCATATTATCATGTTCTACTCCATTACATCTTGTGTTGTACTGATAAACCCAAATACATGCATATATTTCTCTTAAAAACAAGTAATCTCCGTGGTATCCCCGAAGTCTCAAAACAACCCACTAAAGTGTAGTCGGTCCAAAAACAAAACAGTGTAAGAAACTTCTCTGTGTGGAAGATTTTCAGTCCATATATTTCTAGTTAATCACTGTATATTAATCAGATCAGACAATAGTAGTAGAAGTAGCGAACGTAAACTCGTCTTAAGTCAAAACAAAACAAAAAGTAATAATAGAAAATATATAATTGTACCGCATTACTAAATATTCAAAAGTAATCCAAGCAATGCAGTACAATTATATATTTTCTATTATTACTTTTTGTTTTGTTTTGACTTAAGATGAGTTTATGTTCGTTACTTCTACTACTATTGATTATGACAGCTACTAGGTAGGGCAGGACCAGCTCGAATGTCACACTGATAGGGAAGGGATGTGAATTTAACATGTGTACCAATCATACATTGTTTTTCAGCACAATAAACCACTCCCATGCCTGATAAAAAGTATATATATATTTAGAAAGCTTGTGAGGAAATTATTACTCTATTTTTGTTTTACTTAGATCGCTTGTCTGTGTACTTAATAAAGGATTTTCGACTGGAAACAGACTGCCTGCCTTGCTTGTTTTCCAGTATATCAAGAAAAGAGGAGTGGGAATCCTGGGGCATGGTGGGGGATCTGTAGCAAGCTACAATTTGGATTGCAGTTTTGCCCAGAGTTAGTTGAACTTGGATAACCTTGGCTGCATTATGCTGAGCAACTAGCCTGGAGGTGTGGATATCCTTAATGAAAATGGACACACCTCCGCCTTTGGTGTTCAGGTCCAGGTTTGATGGCCGAAAGGTGTGGTATGAGTTATAGCCTGGTAATGCAAGGGTGCTGGCACAGGTTTAATAGCTACGCCTCCTACTGCTCAGACTATAAGGTCATTATCACTGCCACCAAGACCTACCTATCAACTACTATAAAGGCCTTACAAAGGTTGACCAATCCTACTGTGTAATGTTACTATTATCCAAATGGTAAGTGTGACCAAGACTACGGCTATTTAAGAGTGGCCTGTACATTGTCACAAAATACATATGCAAGTACTCCAAGAACTTAAATATGTCTCACAAATATCAGAAACAAAGATAGGTTTAAATATATTTAATAATAAACAATAAATGAACAAGACAATACTCAAACAACACAGTAACTGCAGAGTTCAGAATCACAGGAAATATTTTAAAACAACATTGCAGGACAGTCTCAAATAAATACAGAAAACATCTAAACTAATCTTTACTATATTCCTATCTATATCTAAGAGATATCACTGTACCCTAGTTAGTTACTATTAGCAAGGCAAATGCAGATGATGAATGGATGTTTTAGGTCCTAGACAGGATACAAAAATGCACATTCTTTCTCTGAGAGTGTTCTTAAATTATTATCACTCATTACTGTTGGGTCAACTTGGATGACATCACTCCTTGTCACCTGCTTTCAATTCCCAGGCTAACAGATACCAACAGAATTTTATCTGTGTGTGAGAAGTATATACCTCTCAGATGTGCAGCTGCTAGGAAGCAATAAAACACTTTACATTTTAAACCTAGTAATTAAAATTGCTTTCAAGACAATAAAAAAACTTTTAGCTCTAGACATTGTCTGCTTACTGAGAGATAACACAATCGCAAAACACTTAACTTGCAAAACTTCAAGAAAATAAGTGGAAAAGTAAACTCTATATGTTCTAGCTTCTACTATTAAAACATACATTTGTACAGGTATATAGTTTATATACATTTCTGTTCTTTTCTAGTAGGGTACACTGTGGTTACATTCTTGAAGCTCAGTATATAACATACAGTTCAACACACACTTCTGCACCAGTAGTTTAATATACACATAACATATAGTTCTCTTACATTTGTATGACAAGCATATGACTCATATTAATATTCACAAATTCTGGATAGCTGGGCTGGCAGTGTCACATTTCTCCCCTCCCCGAAAACTCAAGCTAGTTTTTCAAGTAACCCTTGGGAATCATTGCTTGAGAGGGTTGAACCTATCTGGGAATACCTTACCCTATTCCCTGTCTTGAGACCCCATCTGTGTTGGCATTGCTAACCCCACTGCGGTGCTGCATTGTCATATCATATGCTTGCAACCCTAGGCTCCACCTTAGTAGCTAGGCATTTTGCTGGCTGGCTTGATATAGCCATGTTAAGGGGTTGTGGTGTGCAACTACAGTGAATTTCCTTCCATATAGATAAGGCTGAAGTTTCTGTAGTGCCCACACTATGGCTAGGCATTCCTTTTCTACAGCTGCATAGCATTCCTCCATGGGTTGGGGCCTATGACTGAGATAAACTTCTGGGTGCTCTTCTCCCTCTGAGGAAATCTGGCTAAGTACAGCCCCCACCTCATGGTTTGAAGCATCCACCTGCACAACACATTACTTGCTGTAATTTGGATTGGCTAACACAGGGGTTACTCCCAAAGCTCCTTTAAGATTCTGGAATGCCTGTTCACATGCTAGGGTCCACACTACTTATCTGGCCTGTTTTTCCTTGTCAGGTCTATGAGGGGAGCACCTATGGTACTATAACTCGGGACAAACTTTCTGTAGTACCCTGCTGTCCCTAAGAATGCCCTCACCTGCTTTTTGGTAACAGGGGCAGAACATCCCTGATGACTTCCACTTTGGCAGGTTCTAGCCTGATCTTACCACTCCCCACTCCCCACTCTATGTCCCATGTAGGAGACCTCTGCCATACCCACCTGACATTTGCTAGGTTTAATGGTTAACCCTGCCCTCTGTAGTCTGCCCAGCACATCCCTGACATGCTGAAGGTGCTCCTGCCAGAAATGGCTGTAGATGGCAATAACATCCAGGTAAGCAAGAGCAAAATCTCCGGCTCCTGCTAGGATATGATCTACCAGCCTCTGGAAAGTTGCTGGGGCATTTTTCATCCCAAAGAGCATCTTTGTGAATTCATATAAGCCAAAAGGATTCACATAGGCTGACCACTTTCTAGCACTGGGGGTCAAAGACACCTGCCAGTAACCCTTGGTAAAATCAATAGTGGTACGATACTTAGCCCCACTCAGCTGCTCCAGGGCTTCATTTCTCCTAGGCATGGGGTAAGCATCTTACTCTGTGTGACTATTTAATTTCCTGTAATGCACACACACCCTGGTTCTGCCATACTTCTTTGGTACCAGCACCATTGGGGAGGCCCAGGGACTGCTGAACTCCTGAATTACCCCTAGTTCCAACATTTCCTGTATCTCCACCCTCACAGTCTGTTTGTCTCTCTCAGGCATCTTATAAGGGGCCTGCTTAATAGGCCTTTGGGGTCCTGTATCCACATGGTGCTGCACCAGGTGGGTGCACCCTGGTTTCCCAGTGAACATGCCCCCAACCTCCTGTAACACTGCTCAGATTTCTCGAACCTGGGTAGGGAATAGCTGCTGGGACATTGCTACCCCTTCCACTGAGATGTCAGTCCGAGCCTCACTGAGGAGATCAGAGATCAGTTACCAGATCTCCCTCAGCCTCCTCTTGTCATCCACTGCAAATCTTCAGCACAAGGACTGTCCTATCATGGTAAGGTTTCATCATGTTAACATGGTACAATTTGTGCCCCTGCCTCTTGCCTAGCATTTCTACCATGTAGTTATTACCTGCTGCCCTACCGCATACTCTCTAGCTCAAACATTCCTGTCATACCAAACCATTTTTCTGCTGTTGGGCTTCTGCCAGTTCTCCTGGACTAAGCCCATGAGTTCCCTGAGCCTTGTCCTGAGGTTTAGGACATACGAAATAGACCACCCCTACTGGCCCATATTCTTCACTCATCCTACGGTCATCATCCAACCATATACCTCTCAATTCTTAGTGACATCATGAGACACAGACCCCTCCCCCTCACTCAGTGCTCTCATAGTAATAGCTACACTATCCACCTGTCTCTCCATTACCTCATACCACTTTGTACCCAATCAGCTCAATAACCAAATACCCTCATCACACATCACCCCACTCCATACCCCCCCAAACATATTATATCAGCCACCATATACAACCTATCATGCACCAACCCCTTCCATGTACTATATCACACCAGCTAATAAACACCCAAGTATCAAGTACAAGTCTCTAACAAAACTATACCTCAAAACCATTGTCAATATTGCATCCCAACTACTACTTTAAGGTGACATCCATCCCAACCCCGGTCCAACACCAACCCCAAATAATTAGCAACCTCCATTTAACCATCAACCTACAGACCTATTAATACTGAACTTAAATATCTGCAGTATCATGAACAAAATAGATGAACTCCATGCCACAATCTCCTTATATAAACATGACATCCTGCTCCTTACTGAAACCTGGCTTAAGCCACATACCAAGGATAACTCCATTACCACACCTGGATATAACATACTTAGAGCTGATAGAATAGGCAAAAGAGGTGGCAGGGTTGCCCTCCTCTATAAAGCTAACCTAAATAAACTCCTGTTTTCAACAATGCTGAAACCCTATTCGCAAAACTCCTTTTTAATCAGCACAAGACACTAAAATACTTGGCATTTATCTACCCCAGGCAATAACCTGTCCACTCTAGAGTCGATACTCCACTGGGCTTCCCACTCCCTTCCCCAAGAAACTATCCTTCTAGGTGATGTCAATATTGACTGGAACTCCATCCAGTCTTCCACACCAACAAACCACCTTAACTTATACAACTTCACCCAACTCACACACTCACCCACCCGTATTGACAAAACCTCAAAAAAGGAATCCATACTAGACCCTAGTTATGGATATTGTGGAGTGTCTGAGTACCCCACATTCCACAGGGAAAAAGTGTATTCTAGTGGTAGTAGATTATGCTACCAGATATCCTGAGGTGGTGATTCTGTCCTCCATTTAGGCAGAAAAGGTGGCAAATGCTTTGTTAGAAATTTTTAGCAGGGTAGATTTTCCAAAAGAAATACTGACTGACAGAGGTGCCAATTTCATGTCAGACCTGCTGGCTTGTCTGTGAATGTACTGTGAGGTGAAGCACCTAAAGAGCAACTCCTATCATCCCCAGACTAATGAGCTTGTTGAGAGATTAAACTCTACACTCAAGATAATGCTACTGGCATTTGCAGAGAATTTTAAGAGGAATTGGGACAAATATCTGCCCCTTCTGTTGTTTGCTTACAGAGAGGTGCCCCAGGAATCCACATTTTTTTCACCCATTGAGTTGCTGTATGAGCTTAGTGTGAGGGGAACTCTATATTTGATTCGAGATGAGTGGAAGGGTGAGTGTGAATCCCACATAGAGTCTGTTGTGGCTTATATCCTAAACCTCAGGACAAGGCTCACTGTACTCATGGGCTTGGCCCAGGAGAACCTGGCAGAAGTCTAACAGTAGAAAAAGGTCTAGTATGACAGGAATGCTCGAGCTAGAGAGTATGCTGTAGGGCAGCAAGCAATGGTTCTCGTTCATGTCAGACACAACAAGCCCCATGCAGCCTGAGAGGGACCCCACAAGGTGGTAAGGAAGGTCAGTGATGTTAACTACATGGTAGAACTCCTAGGCAGGAGGCAGGGGCACAAATTGCACCATGCTAACATGAAACTTTACCGTGATAGGGAGGCCCTTGTACTATTAGCAGTGGATTGCAGAAGGAGTCTGAGGGGGATCTGGTGACTGGTCACCTCACTGGAAGGGGGTAGCAATGTCCCAGCAGCTATCCCCTACCCAGGTTTGAAAAATATGAGCAGTGTTACAGGAGGTTGGGGACATGTTCAGTGGGAAACCAGGGTCCACCCACCTGGTGCAGCACCATGTTTGTACAGGACCCCAAAGGCCTATTAAGCAGACCCCTTATAAGATGCATGAGAGGGTCAAACAGACTGTGAGGGAGGAGATACAGGAAATGTTGGAACTAGGAGTAATTCAGGAATCCAGCAGTCCCTGGGCCTCCCCAGTGGTGCTGGTACAAAAGAAGGATGGCAGCATCAGGTTCTGTGTGTACTACAGGAAATTAAATAGTCATACAGAGTGAGATGCTTATCCCATGCCTTGGACAGATGAAGCCCTAGAGAAGCTGGCTGGCCCTAACTACATTACCACCATTGATTTTACTAATGGCTACTGGAAAGAGCCCTTGTCCCCCAGTAATAGAGAGAGGTAAGCCTTTGTGATTCATTTTGGCTTGTATGAGTTCACAAAGATGCCCTTTGGAATGAAAAATGCCCCATGGAATTTCCGTAGGCTGGTAGCTCATATCCTAGCAGGAGCAGGAGATTTTGCCATTGCTTACCTAGATGATATTGCCATCTACAGCCATTCCTGGCAAGACCACCTTCAGCATGTCAGGGAGGTGCTGGGCAGACTACAGATGGCAGGGTTAACCATTAAGCCCAGCAAATGTCAGATGGATATGGCAGACGTCTCCTACCTGGGACAAAGAGTTGGGAGTATAAGACCAGGCCAAAACCTGCCAAAGTGGAAGCCATTCAGGCATGGTCTGGCCCTGTTACCAAAAAGTAGGTGAGGGCATTCTTAGGGACATCAGGGTACTACAGAAACTCTGTCCCTAGTTATAGTACCATAGCTGTTCCCCTCACAGACCTGACAAGGAAAATCAGGCCAGATAAGGTAGTGTGAGCAAGCATTCCAGAAGCTTAAAGGAGCTTTGGGAGGACCTCCTGTGTTAGCCAGTCCAGATTACAGCAAAGAATTTGTTTTGTAGGTGGATGCTTCAAACCATGGGATGGGGGCTGTACTTAGCCAGGTTTCCTCAGAGGGAGAAGAGCACCCAGTGGTTTATCTCAGTTGTAGGCTCCAACCCAGGCAGGAATACTATGCAGCTGTAGAAAAGGAATGCCTAGCCATAGTGTGGGCACTGCAGAAACTTCAGCCTTATCTGTATGGAAGGAAATTCTCTGTAGTTAGAGACCGCAATCCCTTTACATGGCTATATTGAGCCAGCCAGCCAGCAAAATGCCAAGTTACTAAGATGGAGCCTAGGGTTGCAAACATATGATATGATAGTGCAGCACCGCAGTGGGGTTAGTAATGCCAACACAGATGGGCTCTCAAGACAGGGAATAGGGTAAGGTATTACCAGATAGACTCAATCCTCTCAAGCAATGTTTCTCAAGGGGCATTTGAAAAACTAGCTTGAGTTTTCGGGAAGGGGAGAAATGTGATACTGACAGCCCAGCTATCTGGAATTTTTGTGGATAGTCATGTGTCAGTTGTGAATATTAATATGATTCAAGTGTGTGTTGAACTGTATGTTATCTACTGAGCTTCAAGAATGTTACCGCAGTGTACCCTACTGGAAAAGAACATAAATGTATATAAACTATATACCTGTGCAAATGTATGTTTTAATAGTAGAAGCTGGAACATACAGAGTCAACTTGCAAAGCTTCAAGGAAATAAGTGGAAATTGTTTTACAATTGTATTATCTCAATTTCAGTGGAGCAAGCAGACACAATGTCTAGAGCCAGAGGTTTTCCTATTGTCTTGAAACAGAAATAATTACCAGGCTTCAGATGTAAACGTGTTTTTATTGCTCTATGACTTTCTAGCAGTTGCACACTTCTGAGAGATATGGATTTTTGACACAGAGGTGTTAAATTCAAAGTATCTGTTTAGCCTGGGAACTGAAGTCAGGTGACCAATAGTGATGTCATCCGAGCTAACCCACTTGTCTTGGACCTAGAAACATGCATTCATCTCTTCTCATCTGCATTTGCCGTGCTCTGAAATTAAGTTATTTAGGGCATAGTAACTTTTAGATATAGACAGAAATATTGTAAAGATTAGTTTAGATGATTTCTGTATTTATTTGAGACTGTCCTGCAATGTTGTTTTAAAATATTTCCTGTGATTCTGAACTCTGTATTTACTGTGCTGTTTGAGTATTGTCTTGTTCTTTTATTATTTATTATTAAATATATTTAAACCTTTTAATTGTGGCTGGTTTGTTTAGAGATATTTAAGCTCTTAGAGTACTTGCATATGTATTTGGTGACACTGTACAGGCCACTTCTAAATAGCCTTGAATGTCTTGGTCACACGATTTGGGTAATAGTAACATTACACAGTAGGACTGGTCACCCTTTGTAAGGGCCTTTATAGTAGCGATAAGTAGGGGTTGGTGGCAGTGATAACTACCTTATAGTCTGAGCAGATGGGAGCATAGCTTGTAAACCTATACCAGCCTTCACCAGGTGTGTGCGTGCTTGTATATAAACCAAATCTCAAAGTGTGTGTGTCAGCTACTTGGGCAGGGATACAAAGCACTGGCTGGACAGAGAGGGTGCTGAAGGTATTGGCTTGACCCCTCAGCTGAGATCTTAGCCCTATAGCTGGCCAGTGGGGAGTCTTATTGGGGATCTGGGCAAAGAGGGAGAAACCAGCCCCCAGACTGACTGTGATCTCTGTGTGCTCTTAAGGGTAATTGTATTTTACTGTGTGTGTACTTGTCATCCTCCTAAAATGTACATCCCTCACTGGCTTGTAGAGGTGAGAATTATGGCTCCTTAATTACTCTCACAATCTTGAACCACTAATTGAATTTGAGCTGCCTGGATTGAAGTCAGGACTTTATTTTCCTTCTACACGGGGAGTTGTCTAAATTTAGCAGTTGAAAAAAATTTAGGATGTGTCATAACAGTTGTTGCTTTGAGATACATATATTAGCTTTTACCTGTTCCACTTGAAGTCCTGTGGGCTTAAGTATGTCATTCCATGAAAAAATATATGTCCAGTATTTCAACTGATAACCCTTTGCACCAAACAGGAATAACATTTTATTTTTGGTTGAATGAGATTATTTTACAGACTAACACTGCTGCTGCATAGCATCTTTGTTGTATCCTTTCTCTAGTTTCCTTTCTTCTGTCTCACTCCACAATGCATCTTGCACCATCTTCTCTATCAAAATTACTTTCCAAACACTCACTGCAATGTGACTCATTACGCCTGCTTAAAGGTTAAACATGATGTTCAGTACTACCATCTCATCAAAAATCAGACTGGTTGTTTCTGCCACCATTTTGGTATCCACTAGTGGAACTGTTATGTAATGCTTAATCGTTTTATTCAAGTTACTGGAGTTGGCCTGTGCCCACGGCACCTCTATACTCCCAGAATTGTACAGTAAAACTCTCAGAAGAGAGAATTTTTGGGGTCTCATCTAAAAACATGCCAAATGTAGTGGGATTAACCCAGTAACAAAGAAAAAAAAAACGGTCTAACTGGGAGGCCATCATTGCTATTCTGAACTTCCAGTAGGGCTGTAAGAAAAAAAAGATTCAATGATAGAAGACCGTCTAATTGGAAAGCTGTACACCATACCATACCATACCATCCAATACAATCTGTGTAGCCGCTAGGAGTATGTGCCCCCTTTATTCTAACACATGACTGTGGTGTAGGCCGGATGTATCTGACCCACTTAATTACTCTGGCCTGTGCCTTCAGGTGTATGGAGTGTAACACCCCCCCCCCCCCACAGGCCATATGCATGTCATCCATATTGAGAGTCTGTGTTCCTTTTAAAATTACAAACAGCATCAGCTGTTTGACTTAAGCTGGAAGCACCAGGAAAGCTCCTTACTGATTATAGGAATCCAAAGTATTGCTAGTGTAGTGGGTGACCATGCATTTCCCAAGAGTTCCTGAGACACCACTGCACTTTACCTGTGTGTGTGCAAGCTTTAAGGTAATCATTTGGAATAGATGGTAATGTATGGCCAAATGCCTTGAGGACATTTATGGCTGATAGGTGAATTTTCATGGCCAGATCATCATGATAAACTTTAGTTGAAAGACTTTGTTTCTTAGTAAGAGCAATTTGTTCTTTTTTAACCAGTAAGACCCACAAAAAGAACTTGTTCTTGCTAGTATCAGCTTAATTTGGGCAAGTTTGTGGAAAACACCAGACTGGTTAAACATCCCATGATGTATCTCAATAACCTCTGAATACCATCTACTGGGGTTGCTTGAATTAAGCAATTGTCTAGATAAGGGAAGACATGAATCCCTTTGGTCCTCAGGTAGACAAACACCAGAATATTTTTGTGAACTGGGTGAAATGAACTAAAACTGATCTTGTGCCACATTAAATATGAGACATTTTCCATAGTCTCTGTGGATGGGTATGCATTCTTTAGAGCCACATTGATCTACACAGCCTTTGACAAAAGATGCAGGAGCATGGGATAATGGGTTACCATTTTGAATTTGGTGACTCTAGAGCCTGTTCACTTTGGGTGGATTTAAAACAGATATCCAAAGGGCATCTTTCTTTTGTAACCATATTGTTTTAGAGAAATGTCTGTTGCCCTAGTGTATAAATTGAGTTTATAAGCTGAACCAGATAAAGGAGAATGGGAGGGCATCACCATGAAAGATGGAAAGGCCTTGAATTCCATCTCATAGCCTATAGCTATAATCTCCCTTGCCTACTTGTCAAGAATCGCATGGATCCATTTTTTTCAGAAATTAGACTGTTCATGTCCTATTACGAGAACAAAAGAGAGGGTGGAGATTTACAGTGCAGTCAGTACTATCAGTTACCATCTTGGGGGTGGAGAATTTTCTTCCATCCCCTTTCTTGCTGCTGAATTTTGCTACTTCTCCATGTTTGCTAATTTCTGCTGATTTTCAGACCTTCTTCTACCCAAAGTGATAAACTTTTGACTTTCCCTGTAGAAATGCTACTGTATGTCTCATTACATGAGGCCAGACTGGTTTAATGACTCCTTTGTTTCTCATTCTTTTCTACTTTTTGAAAATTTAATGACAAGGGAAAAATATATTTTCTATTTTATTTTATTTTATTTAAAGAGGTATCCTTTTGCTAACCTTTATTTATTTTACATTTGTTTACCGGGAAAGTCCAACTGGGCAGGGAGCCCATTTTCAGCAGAGGCCTGAGGAGAAAAGCTGCATTACATAACATCTAATAATTCATACATTACATAAGACAGTTCAGCAATTCAACCGCAAGTAGATACTAAGTAACCATAAGCTACATTATAATACATCTAGTTGTAATTACATCTATTAGTACATATGATACAAGTGACAGTACAGCAAATCAAAGGCAAATAGCATTTCTAGTAAGACTTGTATCCTTAACTAAGCATGCTCATACATAACTATAGCTTTTGTTGCTGTGAGCATTAATAGTATCCTATGCAAACATTATAACATGTTCCCACTTTAAATGTCATTTGAGTTCATCTGTGAAGACTGTCACTCAAGGCTTTAGGAAACCATTCTTTTGGAATGCCCTATACTTGTTTGAAGGTTTTCACTGGGATCTGCTTATGTATGGCCCTGAAAGTTAACATAAGGAAAAGTATAAACTTTCTTCCCAAAGTGGACTAGTCCTGTATCCTCCTTGTTTGGGACATTATTGAGTTCTGCAGACAGTCTAGAATCTCTTGCAGTATACAAGGCTACTGAGTGTTGTGCCATAATGTTTTTATAGGTTGTTAAAATTGTGGGATACTATGTGGAATATAGCAGCTTCATTAAGGGTTGGACAGTGGAAGTCAGTTTCCAGGGATGCCAAGGCAAGGGGTGGGACTGCAAATGGCCTTTGCTCATCAGTGTTTCCTTTTTGTTCTGAAATCTCCTTTAAGCCCTATATGAGTTTTCCCCAAATATGAGATCTTCTGGTGAGAAGCTTGCGATATAATTTTCCTCATCAGTAGTCTCATAAACCATAGCTGAGAAGTTTGAGAGAATGCATAAGATTTTCCTGTGAGAGGATCATGAATGCCTCTTCCTGAAGTAGAACATTGCTGCACATTTCTCAACAAACTTTCTGCAGTCAAAGGTGGCAGAAAGAAGTGTTGGAGGAAAGGCATCTGTGCCTCAGGCATAGGATGTGCTTCTGAGTTGACTAAGGCTTCTTTCACATGGGAAGGAACATTTTCTTTAAACTGAAAGTTAAAGGCCTCACTGGATTCTTGCACCAATATAGTGGAATATTATGCCATCTTACATGGTCTGGTTCATCTGCTTGAAGCCCTTATTCCTGTGGCTGCAAGTCTTAAGTCAGCAATGAAAAGTTTCCCAGGATGAGTTCTCCCCTTACATATAATTCTTCATACTCCTTGCTACCTGCTATGTCTTATTTGCTGTTCATTGAACATGCAAAGAAAAATTTCCCCAGTCTATAGTTTCTTTATTTTTATACCTTGTGGTAAAAACTTCTAAAATTAAGTCTCCATGATTATAATCACTTACTTTACCTGTTATTTACCAGTGCCCAGTTTCAGGTCAGATCCAACCTTATATATATATATATATATATATATATATATATATATATATATATATATATATACACACACACACACATATTTTTGTATAACATGTCCCATTTCATACTATGCCTATCCCAGCTACTCTTTATAGGGTAAGGAACTCTATAATTCTGGAGCATTGTCTTCACAAATCCTGTCTTATCTCATGTCTGAAAACTTTATCACCCCTATCCAGCATGGCTTTCGTCACCACCACAACACCTGTTCCACTCTCATTTCTTTTACTAACACCATCTCCCTAGCCAGAGACAATAATAAACTGGGTATCCTGCATCTTCTTTGACCTCTCCAAAACCTCTGTCACTGTCTCCCACTCCATCCTCTTTTCCAAGCTTTCTCAACTTAACTTCACCCTTGCTACTACTTCCTCATTTACCAGTTACCTCACTAATCAACAGCAATCTGTAAAATGACTTTCAGCTTTATCTCCCTTTCCTCCCATTAATATGGGTGTCCCTCAAGGCTCTATTCTAGGCTCCCTTCTCTTTAACATTTTTACTAATCAGCTTCACACATCCTGTCCTCAGTCAACTCTCATCCAGTATGCGGATGACTCCACTATCATTATCATTACTGATAACCCCTCTGACTTGCTCACCAATACTCAAAAACCTCTTTTAACCTCACCGAAACCTGGCTTACTAACAACCAGCTCATACTTAACCCTAAAAAGACTAAACTCCTTCTATTCTTACCTAAATCTCTCCACCATCTTAAATCCTCTTTCCCCATTTCTTCCCTTAACAACACCTTGGTCTCAACTGAAACCCATACTATGCTCCTTGGTGTAATCATTGACAGCCAGCTTAAATTTGATCTACATGTTCATAACCGTATAAAGAAAACCCACCAAAAGGTTGGCCTACTTCATATAAACCAAAAGTACCTCACCCCTAACTATAGAATCTCTCTTGCCCATGCTTACCTTCTTCCTAATCTTTTGTACTGCTCTCAAATTATCACAAACTTGCAGTCGTCTCTTCTATCCAAACTTGAAACTACATACAACAAAGTTGTCACATTTGCGCCCAACATGCCAGCAAAATCACATCGCTGTCTTTCTCTCCAAACCCTCAGTTGGCTAGAATTTCTAAACCAACTCATATATTCTCAACTTCTCCTAATCCACACTATCCTAAATAAGCCATCCTCCTGCCCTAGCTTATCTTCTCTAGTCTCCCTCTATAACCCACCAGTCTCCCTCAGAAGTTCTGACCAATCCCTCTTACAGATCTATAAACCTAAAAAATCTCTTGGACAAACCCTATACAGCTCTCTTCCTGCTCTATCATAGAATAAGCTTCTCTTGGCCCTCAGAAATATTACTCATGCAAATAAATTCAAGGCAACTCTCAGAAATCACCTATACAGCACCTGGACATGTCAATGTAACCATCCAACCTAAATTTCCTCCTTCCCTCTCTCCTCCTTTACTCCCCCCACACTTTCCTCTCTATTAATTCTGTTACCTCAATAATATCTATCCTTACTATACTGTTCTACCATTCGTGACACCCCTCTAATTTATTATTTCCAATAACCTATTACTAACTTCCTTTATACTAATTTTCCTCTACAGCTCTCTATACCCCTCTAATTTACAGTCCCTAGTAATCTGATACTATTCTACCTACTCCCTCCTCTACCTATCTCTTCCCCTCACACTACTATTTGTAAAACTAGCTTATGTTTCTAACACTAAACCACCTATAACACTTTTTTCTGCACCTTAGCTACATTTGCCTGGACCATATGCTCTTCCATACTCACCCTTATCTTGTAATCCCTCACAGACATTTTTTCTCATACTATGTTTGTTCATCTGTCCTACCTTTGCCTTTATATCTTTTGATACTAACTTGTATTATTCTACACTTGCCTATTCTGTACAGTGAATCTGTTTTTTTGTACTATAATTTTATCATCTGTACAACTTGTCCTTTTGCATTTTATACTTTGCAATGTGGAGCTGTGAATTATTATTCAGAACTGTGATTTTTTTTCTTTTTTTACTTCCAAAATTTGTACTTTGATTTTTATACATGTATAATTTTGTACTGTGGTGTTTTTCTCCCCAGGCCTCCACTGAAAAAGGACACAAGCTCAGATGGACTAACCTGGTCAACAAACATCAAATAGATACATTTTCAGATTTATTCAGGGTGAGTTCTCCACTTGTTATTTTGCTAAGTACTGAGCAGTTTAACTGTTTTGATGCTTTTGTCTGTCTTATGTGTTAAGGTCCCATAATGACATTGTGGAAAATAGGTTCTAAACACTGGAGAAACTGTCAACTAAAGGGGTTAGGTGCAGTGTGAGGATAGATACCAGAGTAACCATAAACCATCTTATCTGGTTGTGCCAGATTTTGTAAAGAACTTCAATGCATCCTTCTATAATCCCCCATTTAATTTTACCAGCTTGTTTGATCCTATAGTTAATGATAAGCTGAAAAATAATGAGAAGGAAAGGAAAATTCTTATAGTTGTTGGCATCAAGTTTGGTTGGAAAAGAATCCACTTCAGTTGTGGTTCAGACATGCCCAGCTGCATAATTCAACAGACTGGAAAGAATCAGTGCAGCCATTGTAATAATTTCAAAAATGGATATCCACACTGAGGTAGGATTATTGGCTCAAGTCAGGATATCATGGTCCCAGTCAAGGAGATAGCAGCGAATCCCAGATACCTTAACAGACTGTCAAACTCTCAAGGCAGTTGGGTTGGGTTGTATTTCCCTCCATCTGTTACTGAACATGACCATTATACAGAAGAGACAGATTTCAACAGTTGCATCCAAATATTACAAAATTCCCTTCCCCTTGACCATGTTCCACCCTATCAGGAAAAAAAAACAGTGAAGTTAATGTCCCAAACCTATTGCAAGAAATATCCATCCAGTAGGCCCCACCATACCAAGTAAAATCCAGCTATTACTGCAGATTTGTTTTAGTTCTGAAAGTGACCAAAGACGTCAACATAGTTATAGACCTCCATGGTCTTATTGAAATTATCCCCAAAGAAAAGTTTCAGAGGGTCATAGTGCAATCATTTTTTTTTTTTTTTTTTTTTTTTTTTTTGTGATTGGCAAGGTGAGATTAAATGTGCTATTTTTACCTCCTAGACACACACCTCTAGATAAAAATTGTCATGGAGGTCCCCATGATTTCAGGTAGTAGCTACTTACCATTTGTTCTCAGCCATTCTGGTCTTACTCATCTCAGCCATCAGGTTATTTATGAAGTGCATTATTGTGATTTTAGTGAACCAGACACTCCAAGGTCCCAATGTGTTTCTATGCCCTGTGACTGATTCCTTGCTGTCCCAGTGTCAACAGGTTGACCTCAGCACAGGATTCTCTGTTCTGGATTTTCCAGTCATTGGGAAGCATAGTAACCACTGCAAAGACATTCTTTTAGCCATTATAGACCCTCATGTTTGTATGTTATAGCAAGTCTTTCCTTAGGATTTCACCCGTTCAGCACATTTCTCAGTTCTTCCTGCACAACTCCACATTGGAGCCCTTGTATCCCAAAACTCTGGTAATAATGAAAGTCATGATTTATCTCATTATTCCTACCAGGTATGACATGAGAGTTCTGCAGTGACTTAGACTTACACTGATAAACAGCTTAACTTCAGGTTTCCCAGAGCAAACACAGAAACTAAGAAAAAGGAGTGCAATTGAAACTTTTCTTAAGAAAATTCAGTTACTGACTAGTAAGTAAACTGCCTGCATGCCAGCAAAGAATAATTTTGGAGAACTGGAAAGAAAATATATCAGAAAAGGTGAAAGGAAAACACTGGCTGGGAAGGATTCTGCAGCTGTTCTGCAAAAAGCAGTTCAAGCTTCAGCTTTGGTTCATGAGGTATCTTCCAATAATTTAGATGTACAATAAATAAATAAACTGACTGTACATAAAGGTAATCAAAACAAATGAAATACTGAAGGAATGTAACATTTCAAATTACAAAAGACTGGAAAAAAAGAGAAGATGCTTTAGCTGTTCAGATAAACTGATAAAACTGCAAAAATCTGAGGATGAAATGAGGAAAAGAAGAGATGTTTCAAAAATAGTAGTGTTAGCAAACAGACTACACAGAAAAAAAACTGAGATTTTCTGTTGTACCTGAGAAACTGGAAATAACAAACTATTAATTTTAGGAAAGTACAAGTAAGCAAATGGACTGGTGTTCCACAGAAGGATTTGTTAACTGAAAGGGCACATTGAGTGTATGCTCCAAACCTGGCCATGAAAAAGTGACCAAAAATATTAGTAAAGATACAATCATACTAGTAAAAAGAGCTGTTCTTGACAAAACTGTGGCAGAAGGGCAAAGTATTAAAAATTGGAGACAGCTGAGTGTTTCTCGAAAATAATTATTCCCTGTTCATCAGGCAGAAGTGAGGCAAATTTATCCCAACAATCAGAAAATATCAAGAGACAGGTGTGAGATTCAAGCTGCTGTATCCAGCTTTCAGAGTAATTTTTCCTAGAGGATCAAAGACATTTCTGATGCAGAACAGGCTGAGGAGGAAATAAAAAAAGTTTATCCAACAATAATTGAGCCAGCCATCAGAAGGAGACTTACTTCTCATTCTTCAGACAGGAAAGTTTAAAAGAGGTTTTGCCAATGAAACCTCTCCCATTGTTCCAAAATAAAATGCCTATGACTGAGGAAAAAAAAGCACAGGAAATGTCAAGAAGAATCAGGAGTACCATGGACCTGAACCAGACTGTAGTGTTAAAAGATGGAGATGATCAAGAAGAAAACCAGTAATACTGAAATTTATAAATGTGAGATTATAAAGCATCAGTCACATTAATGAAATATGGCTTTGCTGAGAAAAGACTGGCCACTTTTGCTTTGTTAAACTTGTGAGTGGACTGTAAAGCATATACACCACACTATGGCTTTAATGTTTAGGAGGACACTAAAGGGGGAAAAAGAAATAACTGTAAGCAAGACCATCTTTTGTTTGTATTAGTGTTTGTATAAAACATTTCATGATATAAACTGGATGTTATATTGTGAAGAAGTTTTGTATATTGTGCAGTCAGGTATTTTAAATATGGGGGAGAGAGCCTTTTCATTGACGTATGTGCTAAAGATATTAAAGTAAACAAATACTTTTTAGTTGTAATAAATATAGATTTTATACTATAAACAATAGAAGAAAGGTTGAACAGAAGCAAGTTTAAGTAAATATAATGTTGTGATCAGGACTGCTGGGGTGGAGGTGTAAACGTGTACTGATTATATTATATGTACAACTAAGAAGACAACTGCCCTTGTTTTTACAAGGGTGGATGTCTGGAGTGAAGTCAACAAGTTCCTTGGAAGCAAATACATTTAAAAAAATAAGACAAAATTATGAAAATGCTAGTCATCTTGCATTTGCAAAGATATTAGATTTTTTTTTCATTAGCAAATGTTCTCAGTGACTCACGAGACATTGGTAGTTAAGCAGATGATTCCATACATTTTGTTCTAAGAGTAATTTGCAAAGATTTCTTCATGTATCTGTAACTTGTTGGCCATTTCTTTCATTGCTGACTACCACTATATGGAACCATGCTGTCTGCAGGTGCAAGCAATTGATCTTTTGAGTTTTGAGTATTCTTTGCTGAGAGAAATGCAAAATTTAAAGGTACAGTGAGAAGGAGTTCAGTGAAACATAGTTTGAAATTATGGGTAGTGAATAACAGATAGTGGCCTTCCCAGCAGCATTAATATTTTAATGTATTTAATAGAACAGTATATAATTTAATTTTATTTAAAGATAGCTAGTGCCCTTTTTATGGCTAAAAAGTTAATGTTTTCTGAAAGAACACAAGCTGTTTTTCATATCTGAGGGACAATTGAACAGACAGCAATCAGTGTAAGTGGGAACATAAGCTTTAACATGGCTAACTTTAATTTTAGATTAGGTTATACCTGTGGGTGCAGCTGTTGATTTGGGGCAATTGTTCCTATCTGGAGGACTAAATTTAATTTGTTAAAAATGTACAAATCTTTTTGTTTGCTCTAAGTTTACTGGGGATAGGGGTGCTTTGAAAATGCATTTAGTTTTTTGTTTGAGAGTTTTCATTAAAATAAATCTTCAGAAATGTGACATAGGTTCAAATGGAGATTTGAAGGAACAACTTCAAAATTTGTTTAGCCATGCCCCTAGCAACACTGTTTAATCTATGCCTCCATAAAGGTTTTGTGCCAAATTAATGAAGATCATCTACAGTGATTCCCCTGCATAAAGAACGGCCTTCCACAGACCCATAAGTCTGACAGACCCATATGCTAAGCCATGGAAAGACTTATGGAATTCATCAGTCAGAACATAGGGAATCTCCAAACACTGAATCCATCTTGGTTTGGATTTGTCCATGGCTGGTGATGCTTTTGAAAAGGTTAACATAGCAGTGGATGAAGACAAAATGGTATATACTGCATACCTCAACATAGCCAAAGCTTTTGACACAATTCCCTTCTTAGGTATAGAAGAAAAGCTCAATAAACTGGGAATAAACTCCTATGCCACTAACTGGATTGTTAATTGGCTCACAGATAGGACTGGCATAATAAAAATAGGGGAAGTTACTTCCATAAAGATACCAGTCATCAGTTGAGTCCCCCAGGGTTCTATGCTGAGACCTCTCCTGTATGGTATCTACTTTTCTGAAATAAAAGTCAAAACCAAAGGGCTCTGGCTAAGTTTGCAGTTGGCTGTAAGCTAGGAGTCATCGTTCAATCCCCAAATGACATAGCCATCCTGCTAGAAGGCTTGTCTCAAATAAATAACTGGTGTCAAAATTCATGATCTTAAACTGAATGCCAAAAAATGAATTTTTGTATCCTTTGGGAAGTCATCTACACCAGGGAACTACCACACTGACAATACACTCCTAAGAATTGTCTCAGCTGTTTGGGATTTGGGAATGTATTACTAATAACCCAGTGAAACACTGAACTAACGTAACTAAAGATCCAAAAAACACGATAGTTGCTAATTGCAGTGCCAATAAAGGATTCCCAGTTAATATTTAACAACTCTTTTAATAAATCCACAAAGTTCACAGCACAGATTAAGCCCTTTTGTTTCTTCAGAACAGAAACTTTATCAGAATCACACCTAATACATTACATGTTCATTAAATAAACCCAACACCTTTCCTATTGGTTGTTACTAATTGCATCACAATGTCCCACATTTAAAGCTAAAACTTAACACATAAGATAGAAAAACATAAAACCTTCCTTAATAATTATAAAAACAGGAAAATATTGTTTAGCAAAATATTTATGTTGCATGAATAAGTGTGTGTATGTGCATATATATATATATATATATATATATATATATATATATATATATATATATATATATATAATTTCCTAAATATGTTTTTTTTTTTCAAAACAAACATGTATGTTGACCTTTAATATGTGTTTGCTCTCAATTTTAGAGCTGGAACTTGAGAGGTGTGGTGATTTAGTCTGGGTGGAGCACAGGCATCTAACTGCAATTGCCAAATAATTTCTCTTAGTTCTAACCTTGATTCCCAGTCACCTCCCCTTTCTTGTTGCATCACCTTTTCTATTATAAAAAACTTAAAATCGGCTTGAGGGCATTTTAAACAATGTCTATATAAAGCATTAGTATCCTTTTTTTCTATTTATATCATACATATGTTCATAGTTCCTCTGTCTCAAAGTACGTTCCATCTACCCCACATAAAATGAGCCACACGCCTGACAGTGTGCCATATATATCACCCCTTTTGTACAACAATTAAAGTGTCCTTTGGGGTAAAAAGTCATTTTAGGGTAATCTAATGTCAGCTTCCCCTGATTTTACATAAAGGGGTATTAAGGACACCTGCCACATTTAAATGTACCAGTTTTGTTACCACATTGAAAATTGCTCCCCCTTTCAAACTTTGAAAATATCTACCAATTTTCCAACAAAATATTTTTAATCTTTCTAATATCTTGATTATAGGTCAAAATCAAATAAGAACCATCATTAGCTTCATCTTCCCTCTTTTTATTTTGTCTCACCACAGTTCTTGTATTCTCAGTTGCCTGATTGACATTACTGTCATTATTGTTAAATTCTTGATTTAATAGGGGAATATATTTATTTCCCCATCCAATTAGGACCTCTTCTCTAATACCATAAATCATTGTGTCAGGGTATCCCCTCTCCAAAAACAATTCCACAATATAGTTCAATTCCATTTCATCTTTATTTGAAGTTATACGGGCTGCCCATACCATTTGGCCTTTCACAATATTTTTCTTCTCTTTAAAAAAAGAAGTTATGTCTTACCATAACATTCTATCTGTGTTGCTCATCTTCTTTCATTAATCACTGATGGGTTCGGTTCTGAGCCCTCGGAACCAAGTAGCCCTTTTTACCAAGCTCGCGCCAGCCACAAAAACTCTTGAGCTAAGTCTCTACCCAGAATGCCCTTCTCCCTGTTACCTCATATCGAATTTGTTAGAGAAAGAGAAGTAAAGCTGAGGCCACTTCTGCACAAATACCCTAGGGGCACCACTTAGACCCAAAGCATCCCCCAGGAGCCTTTGGACGGGGAAGGACGGTGGGAAGTGATAAATGAAAGAAGATGAACAACACAGATGGAATGTTATGGTAAGACATATTTTCTTTATCTGATGTTGTTAATCTTCTTTCCATTTATCACTGATGGGACAGAATCCCAAGCTACCTTGATGTCCACGGGTGGCCCTTATGGAAGAACATTCCTCAGTACCATTGAGCTGATGGCAGCTCTCCCTCTGGAGACCAAGTCCAATTTGTAATGATTGATAAAGGTATGAGGTTTAGCCCAAGTGGTTGCTGCACAGATGTCATCCATGGAAGCCCTGGAATGGAAAGCTACAGATGTTGTCATAGATCTAGTGGAGTGAGCTTTAACTTTTGGCACAGGTTCATTACTGAGGGAGTAGATGAAACGTATGCAGTCCCTTAGCCATTTTGATAATGTAACCTTGGAAACAGCCTCTCCCATTTTGGGTCCAGAAAAGGAGATGAAAAGCTGTTCCAATTTATGGATAGGTTTGGTCCTGTCCAAGTAAAATCTCAGTTGTCTATGTATGTCTAAAGAGTGAAGGCAGTACTCCCCTCTATTACCAAAATTCGGAAAAAACTCTGGTAAATCAATGGTCTGATTTATGGAGAATTCAGAAACAACTTTGGGAAGGAAGGATGAATTCATCCGAAGTGATACTCTGTCTTTATGAAATACCAGATAAGGCCTCTTTATACACAATGCCTGCAGCTCTGAGACTCTTCTGGCAGATGTGATGGCTACCAAGAAGAAGGATTTCAAAGACAAAAACTTTAGGTCACACTTCGCCGCAGATTCAAAAGGTTTTAGAGTCAAAGACTGAAGGACTAGAGTGAGGTTCCATGGCTCCACAGGCTGTCTGACAGCAGGCCTGATATGAGAGGTCCCTTTGAGCAAGGCTTTGCATAGGTGTAAAGAGATAGGAGTGTCATCTATACCATTGTGGAAATTGGAAATTCTGCTAGATGTACTCGTACGGTAGAGGGAGAGGCTCCATTATCAAAAAAACGTAGCCAAGTATTGAAGCACTGCAGTTACTGGAGCTGAATATGGGTCTAGCATGTTATCCTTGGACCAGATGGAGAACCTTTTCTATTTATCCTGATACAGTCTTCTAGTGGATGGTTTATTAGAGGTCAGAATGATGTTTCAAGCAGGCGAGGAAAGATTAGCTTGCCTGGCGACTAGTGGAAGTGGAGAAACCAAGCTGTCAGATTGAGACTGGACAGATTTGGGTGACTCAACCCTTGGGGTGAGTAATCAGATGTGGTAGTGGGTCCAGAATCCACTGCAGGTGTACTAGGTGAGGCCGAAGGACGGGGAACCAAACGTGTTGAGGCCAGAACGGGGCTATGAGGATCACCTTGCATCTCAACCAAAGAGCTTTCTTTAGAAATTGAGGAATCAAGGGGCTGGGAGGATAAGCATAAAGAAGTCCCATGGGCCAATCATGGATTAGAGCATCCCTTGATGACTCCCCCTCTGGGGGAAGTAGGGAGAAATAGCTGCTGCACTTGTTGGATGGGGAGGTGAAAAGATCGCAGTAAGACTGGCTCCAGTGGCTGAAAATTTCTGTCACCACCTCGGGGTTGTCAGACCACTCGTAACGTATGAGGGTGCATCTGCTCAGTTTGTTCTGCATGTTGGAGCCCCTCGGGATATGCATTGCTATCAGAAAGAGGTTGGAAGCTATCACCCACACCCAGACTCTCATGGCTTCTTGACATAGGGGGTAGGCCTTGGTTCTTCCTTGCTTGTTGATATAAGAGACCACTGACATATTGTCTGATTGAATTGCAACTGTCCCGGAAGGAAGAGCCAAATAAAAGGCTTGCAATGCTAATAGCACAGCTCTCAGTTCCAGAACACTGATATGCAGGTGAGCCTCTAAGGTGGACCATGTGCCTTGGACAGTCTTTCCCTAGAAATGGCCCTCCTCCTGATCAGGGAAGCATCCATGGTCACAATGGCTGTGGGCTGAGGTGATTGAAATGGACGACTCCAAGTTCTGCATCTGGCTTCATCCACCAAAGGAGGTCTTGTTTGCAGGAGCTGGTTATATGAATCTGGTAACCGAGGGGGGGGTGATAGTTTGGGAACCATTAACAAAGAAGGAGCCATTGCAGGGTCCGCATATGCAGCTTTGCTAGAGGCACTATTGGGATTGAAGCTGCCATAGAGCCTAGGGCCTAAAAAACTTCCTTTGCTGAGACTTTTGAGAGACTATCACTCGGAGCTGAAGCCTCAATCAGTGGAGTCTGTGAACTGGGAGTGATATCAGGCACAACTGAGTATTGAACACTGCTCCAATGGACTCTATTTGTTGTGCAGGTTTGATTTCTCCCAATGTATTGTTACTCCCAACAATTTTGCCAGAGAGAGAGAGAGTATAATGCAGTGCTGTTACCAGAAGATGCTCGGTGGGGGTGGTGAGGAGCCAGTCATCCAGATATAGAAACACCCGGAATCCTTTTAGTCTCAAGTGAGCTGTGACCACTGCCATGCATTTTGTGAACACCCTGGGTGCTGTAGAGAGACCGAATGTCAGGGCACAAAATTGGTAATGACTGGCTCCTAGCTAGACATGAAGCAGATTCCTGGAGCGTTTGTCCATCATGATGTGATAATACGCATCCCGAAATCTACTGAGCACATCCAATCACCTTCATTTAAAAGGGAAGAATGGACTGAACCATGGCCATCTGGAATTTTGTTTGGTTGACAGACTTGTTTAAGCTGCTAAGATCCAAAATGGGTCTCCAGTCCCCTGTCTTTAATGGCACCAAAAATAATCTTGAGTAAAATCTGGATCCGCGCTGGTCTGGTAGGACTGGTTGGATGATTCTTTTTTGAAGCTGCTTCTTCCCTTTTTGGTTGACAAGAAAGGAGAATGGTTTAACCTCTGGTAATGTTGCTCTGCACCCAACGATTGGTGTGGTGATAGATTGCCAGGCAGCTCAGTGCAGAGAGAAACAACCCCCGACTGCTTCCAGAGGTAAGCAATTGGGCTGCTCCTGAGGAACACTGGTAAGGCTGTCCATAAAAAAGGAATCTGGAGACTTGGTTACAAGGACCCCCTCTGCCTCTATAGGGGCATCTTCCAGAATTGTTACCCCCTCTGCCCCTGGGGGTATCATCACCATGTGTGGCACAGAAAGGGCCCTGAGATTTTTTGTGCCACATTTTTCCATTCCTCTGATTCCTGGAGAAGGTACGTTGAGGGTTGGAAAACCGGAGGTCTATGGCAGACAGTGTCTTTCCATCTTGCTTGCACCTGGCTAGTCTGTCCTTTACTTTGGAACCAAAAATGGAAGAAGCTTCAATGGGAGCATTCACAAAGGAAGACTTAAAGGGATCCATGAGGTCACAAATGTGCATCCAGTCATGACGCCTCATGACAATGCCCAAACCCACTGCTCTAGCTGCCCCTTCGGTCGCATGTCACAGCAACCTCATGGACGAGTTGGATATTGATTCTAGGGTTGCAAGCTGCGAGTCCACTTTGTCCCAGACCTCATCAGACAACTGTCTTGCAAGCTTCTCAGAGAATTTGGAGATCAAGTCCTTCTAGACCCTCTTGAAATAAGCCAAATAATTCAGGGACCATATAGCAAAGGTCCCTGATGCAAAAACATGCTTCCCAAGTCTGTCCACTTCCCAGGAATCCCTGTTGGGCAGGTGGACAGTGGGACTTTCCTCAGCCAAGTCATTTTTCATGGCCACCGCTACCACCATAGCATTGACTGGTAACCAATTGGGGTTCTCCTCGGGAGGGGGAAAGAATTTGGTCTGGTCTCTGAGGGATCGCCTCAATGGAATCAGGGTTCTTACAAACGCACTGCATGACAAGCTGGACAAGCTTGTCGGCAGGTGGGGTCACCCACAAGGTAGAAGGCTGGGTGTGGAAAGCCTACAGGAACATGGACTCCTCAGACAAAGGGTTGGAGGGCTTCCAGTCACCTCTCTGCTTTAACATTTACAGGATGTCTCCAAAGGAGACATCATCAGGAGGTGACCCCGGGGACCCTTCACCATCATTGTAGTCCGTGTCTTCGGTTAAGGACTCGTCCATGTGCTTCCTCTTGCACATCTTCTTTTGAGGGGGCACCTCAGTGGGAGTCTCTGAGGAGGTCTCAGAAGAGCGGGTACCCTGAACAGGGGAGTCCTATGGCTTCTCTGCCTGGTGTCCCTGGGGGTGGTCTGTGGTGGCTGCAGCTCAGGGGGTGAAAACTGGGGTTCCAACATCAAAGGAGTGCTACCAGAAGTAAGAGCCCTCTCCGTGCGGAAGGCAGGTCCGCCCGAAGAGGGATGGTAGCCCAGAACCAAGAAAGATAACCTCAGGATCGGGGTCACACCCCACTCCAACAAACCCACCCCCACAGGTAGAGCCTCAAGCAGGATTGGTGCGGACATGGCTATCGGCACAGAGGAGAAAAATGGCTCTGTGCCCCAGGCCAAAGCGCCCATCTCCCAATCCCTGGATTGAGGAAGGACCGGTTCAGAGGGAACGAAAGACCAAAGGGGCAAACTTGGAGCCGGCGTGAGATGCACTGTAGGCACCTAGGTGATGGGTTCCATGACGGATGTCGTAGCAGAAGGCTTTGGAGCTGAGATGGTCGAAGGAGTGTAAGATGGAGTTCGTGGATAGGTCAACTCAAGTCTTGCAGGTGGATGGGTCTTAGAAAGTGTGGGGATCCCCCTAGCTAACAACAGCTGGTCCACAAGATGCACCACGTCATGTTCCGACAGGCTCCTGGTGGATCTACTGGGCACTCCGGATGGGAAGTCAGGATGTTCAATGAAAGGGCTATACACCTGGCCCAGAAACAGATCTATGGAAGGGGAGTATCGAGTCTGTGGTGCAAGGTCTGCTGGCACTGAATTTTCTAGTTTCGAAACTGGAAGTAAAGGGATCAAATCCAGTGAAGTCGGTACAACACTCTGTGCCGAAGAGGCACTCAGAGCCGAAACGGTTGGTTCCAAAATAGAAACTAATGAAGTAGTCAAAAGTGTGTCCTGAAATGAAGTGGCCCATAAGGATGTATCAGGATGACCAAGAAGGGAAAATATAACAAAATATGGTTGACTTTTGAAGAAATTTATGAAAATATTTGGTATGGAAGATATGAATTCAGTATTTGGCTAGAATTTGCATATTATTTCCCAAGGTACAATAACTGGACTAAACTGGATAGAAATTGTATTGCACAGGAACATGTGCATTTAATTGTATGTTTTGACACATCAAATAACCACTGCAGATTATGCACTGATTAAAAGCTAAGCTAAAAATTCAGGGTAATGGCACTTTCATAATTACCTGTTAAAAAGAGAGGAATTTAAGGAATCAGTAGTGGAAAGTATTTGAAAGTTACTGGGGAAGATATACATTCCTTCAGAAAGAATACCTAATGAATGGGATAAAATGAAGATGGAGTTTAAAAATAGGGTAGAAATAAGAGAGAAACAGGTATGGTTAATAAGTAATAGGAATTATTTAGAGAGGCTGGCAAAGGGGAATTTCACAAAACAAGAAGAGGAACAACTACAGAATGCTAAAGCAAAATGTAGGGAATATCTGGTTAATATTCATGAGTTTAGAAAAACTGCTGTTAAGCAACTTTTGATAACGCCAGAGTGCAAAAACTTTTAGCATGGCGGCTTAAGCAACAAAAAGTAGAAAGGGTTTATCACCAAGCTTAGGAAGCCTCTTACAAAGAAAAATAACCAAAGATCCTATAGAGGTATTTGAGATATTTCAGAAATCTTATGAAAATTTAAAAAAGCAGATGAGTGTGGAAACCAAGAAAGAACAAAAATTTAATTATTAGATTTAATTATGCCAAGATTACAGGAAGATGAGGCTCAAAAACTTAACAGTTAAGATAGGAGGAGATGAGATAAAAACAGTGATTTATAATCAATCTGCAAGGAATTCACAGGGAACAGATGGTATTCCTGTGGAAGTCTGTAGGGAAGAAAGTGATAAAGATCTGGAAGAATTTGTTTAATAGTATTTTAAAAGGAAGGGAAGCACCAGCATCCAGGAAGAAAGCTGTGGTGGCAGTATTACTCAGAGAGTAATGACCCTTCAAACCCATTTAATTTTAAACAATGATTATAAAATGTATATGTTCATACATAGGTAGGTACTAGGCTATTGGCCCTAGGACCTATACAAGCCCAGCCAAAAAGGTACCCTGGCTTTTGCCATCGTCAAGCAGAGCCACAGAAGTGATCACCGGGGTGAATTTCTTACTTCCCATTCAATCAAGATTTTTCGTGAAGAGTACTAATGAGGAGCTTTGTTTGATACAGATAGGTAGTTTATTCTGGAGTATGGGAAGTGTCTGGGACAGGAATATATCCCTCCGGCATGTTCTGTTTATTGTGGTGACAAGGTTTAGGTCCCTAGAGCATGTAGCTAGGAGGGATTGGGACTTCTTTAAGTGGAGCATGTCCAACAGCTCTGGGTTTGACATAGCTTTGTATGTTAGCCAGAGATCACCTCTGAGTAGGCGATATGCGACGGAGTAAAGCTGGAGTTTTTTTAGATGGTCTGCGTATGGCATCTGTTTGAGGCCGGTAATCCTCTTTGTGAGGTATTTCTTTCCAGTTGTTGTAGATGCCTTGTGAGGTACATACCAAAAGGGGCATTGTACTCTATAATGGGTCTAATGAGTGATGAGTAGAGGGGAACAATGACCTCTTTTTTTTCTGGATGAGAAACCTTTTGTGATGAGGTGTGCATTGTAGAAGGATATCCTGACTACTGCGGTGCTGTGATTATCAAAGGAGAGACTACTGTCCACCTGTGTGGGTCTCATCACACTTTCGGTGTTAAGTATACTACTGCCTATGTTGTAGTTCATGGGTACAGAGTTTTTACCAAAGGGGATGACAATGCACTTTTTGGCACTGAGCTTGAGGCCATGGCTTTGACACCAGGCATCTGTCTCAGTGAGGCCCTTTTGTAGGATGCCCACATCATTAGGAGTTTCGATTATGGCTCCTAGTTTGCAGTCATCTGCGAACTTTGTTAGCCAAAGACCTTCTGTGTTAGCCTGTACTTCAGAGAAGTAGATACCAAACAGGAGAGGACTCAGGACTGCATCCTGTGGTACTCCACTTGCCATTGGTCTGAAGTTGGATTTGGAATCTGGTACTTTCACAGTGTGGGTTCTGTCAGTGAGCCAGTTGGCAACCCATCTTGTGACATAGGGATTTATACCTAGTTTAGTGAGTTTATCTATAATTCCAGAGTGGGGGGATGGTATTGAATGCCTTGGCAAGATCTAGATAGGCTGTGTGAACCACCTTACCCTCGTCGACGGCTTTGGTGTCTGCTTCAAAGAAGTCTATCAGTTTTAGAAGACATGATCTGCCTTTTACAAACCCGAACTGGGTGGGGTCCAGAGTTTGGAGATTATCAATGTCTTTGTTTGTACGTTCCATGATGATACATTCCATGGCCTTGTAGGCCAGGCTCGGCAGGCTAATGAGGCGGCAATTCCCAGGGTCCGTGGTGGCTCCCCCCTTGTGGAGTGAACCCTATGAACCTATGTTCATACTAGCTAAAAGAATGACAAAGGTGTTGCCAGTATTGATAGAAATGGATCAGTGTGGTTTTGTGAAGAGGAGTGAAATATTTGACAATATTAATAGAAGAATGATGATCCAGAGCGAAGCAAAATATAAGAAAATACCTCTGTTGTTGCACTTTTGTTGATGGCCCTTTTGGATACAGAAAAGGCATTCGACAAACTAAGTTTGGATTTTATGAGTAGGGCAATGGAAGCATTCAGATTCCCTGATACAATCATAAGGTTAATTAGGAGGGTATACAAAGGATCAGAGGAAAGACGTAAATTGGCAGGGTTGTCCTCCAATAAGTTTGAACAGAGTAACCAGGCAGGGGTTGTCATCTTTCCCCTTATATTTGCTTTATATTTAGAGCCATTAGCAAAGAAAATGAGAGATCCAAAAATTCAAGGATACACTTGGTATTGTACTCCACAATTTAGGACTGTGACACAGCCTCACTGGTGAGTAAAATCCACAGAAAATACTCTGGCAATGCAAGGCTTCAATGCCTTCTACACATTTAGACCATCAGCTGCAAAGACAGGACTAAAAGGTAGAGAAGTCTCAATCAACAGTAGCAACAAGCATAACTCTATGTTTACTAAACAGAATGATGTCATGGAATTTATCCATGTGCAAATCAACATAAAGTCCCATACCATATCCTAGCAAGCTATAGGTCACCCTCTGTGTCCCTAGAATCCCATAGTTCATACCTAAACCTACTGCAGGAACACACCATTAAACCAAATATCCTGTTTATGGGAGACTTTAACCACTTCTCTATAGACTGGGAAACAGTCTCATACTCAGAGGCACAACTATTCCTGGACTTTATTAGCACAAATACCCTTGACCAGATAGTGTGTGCATCCACTGGAGGTTAAAACATACTGTATCTGGTACACCACAATTTAGGACTGTGTCACACCCTCACAGGTGAGTTCAGACTACAAAGCTGTCTCCTTCAAAATAAAAATCAACTTGGTAACTCCAGCAAACCCTGTAACAGATAGGAGTGATTTCAAAGCAAACTGCATTCCATTAAGCAATAATTTGTCAAAATCTATTGCCTATGCAAACCCCGAGTTCACAGCAATCTATGCAGAATTGTTCACATAGACCCTTTACAATCATGTAAATGGCTGTATATAGGTTGCTGGACCTACTGGAAGTAAGCTCAAATCAAACTCTAAAAACAAACCACACTGGTGTAATCCTAACCTTAATAGGGTACATAAAAGAAAAAAGGCATGGCAAAAATCGGGAAGGACAGCTCCCTTAATGGTAGGAGATCTCTAAACTAGACAGAAAACTAAGAGGACTAATTAAGTTGAACAATGCCATTTATGAGGTCAAGTTAGCCTCACAGATTAAAAGCAACCACAAGGCCTTCTACGGCTTATATCTGAAACCTCAAAGGCAGCACAAATCAATGTGCCAAACTTGTGGTTGATGGTGCTACCTTCACTGAGCAGAACAACATATATTTGCTGGATAAAAGATTCAGCTAAAACTTCACTCCCCCCCCATGAAACACTTACTAGCATACCCCTCACAACTCTCAACAGGGAGCAGGTACTGGCAGTGCTTGCTAAGGCCAAAAACACAGCCTCAGTGATCCCTGACAGTACACTGGGATGCCTCCTGAATAGCTTGAAACATTGACCTATCAGGACCCCTTGAGACACTTTACAACTATAGCCTCAATAAAGGCTTTGTACCATGAGAATGGAGGACTTCATAGTTATCCCACTTCACAAGGGTGAACCATCAACCAACACTGGAAACTACAGGTGTAGTAATCTGACTAGTATAATAACAGCAGCCATGGAATGAATTATCATGGAAATAATCAAAGACATAGGCAACTTTCACACACTGGATCCAACCCAGCTTGGCTTTGTCAAGGGAATGTTATACCAACTAAGCATGGAAAATTTCTTTGAGAAAGTTACCAGGGTAACAGATGAGAGGAAAATGGTGCATGCTTCCTACCTGGACCTGACTAAGTTTGGTAAAATACCCCACTCAGATATAGTTGACAAACTCACCGAACTTGACATAAAGCCCTGCATAACTCCTATTTGGCATTTACTTCTCAAAGGTAAAGGCTAATGTCAAGGGCCTTTGGCTGAGTAAAGTGGAAGGTGACTGTAAATTGAGAGCTATCATTGAATCCCTCCATGACACAAACATCTTACAGGACAGTCTAACACATTCAAATGACTGGTACCAAAGTCATGGACTGAAGCTCAGTACCAAAAATACATTACAATGCCTTTTTAGAAAATTGCCACCAGGCTAATTGCTCCATCGATAAGACACCCCTAACAGAAGACCAGGTAGTCAGGGATCTGGGAACATATGTAGACAGTAAATTGGCCTTTGCCAAAATGTGGCCAAGTCAGTAAGAAAATCACTTTATGTCACACAGTTTATAAGTAAAGGCATGACATCCAGGTCCAAGGAACTCATAGTGTCACTTTTTTCAGCCCTTATCAGGCCCATCATGGAGTATAATGTCACCTTCAGCATGTACCTGACCAGACATATGCAAAAGTTGGGATGCCCACAAAGACTCCTTACCAGCAGAATCCAAGGTATAAAATGAAAGTTATATGCTTACCATAATGTTAGATCTGTGTTGTTGTATTCCTTCCATTCCTCTACATATGGGTAGCGGTCAACATAAAACAGAAAACAAAGAAAAATTAAAAACGAGCAAAGGCAAAATCACAGTCCAAAAAGATATGTTTAATCCACATAAATCCGCTTAAGTGCTTTTCGTCAGCGCAATACACTGACTTCCTCAGAAATTGTTAAAATCAATTAACCAGCTGGTCTTTATATAAACTAACAATTAAACCCTCCTAAACACGTGGCTGAAAAAAGCCAATCCATTACTGATGTTAAAGTGTTTAAAGAAACAAGACTGAAAATTCTCGAGACAGGAAAAGAACAACAAACATTCAAGTAGTTACAGTGTAGCAGAAATTAAGTTACCCCAATCATGTTGAAACTTCACTACACATATTAATAAGACATAAGTTTAAAACTAAATACAAAATAGCCCAAAACAGTACAAAGTTACTTGACTCACCATAGTTAGCCAAACACGTACCATATAAAAAGGAAAAAATTCACCTCTTAAGGCTATTCAGTTTAAGTACACTAGAAATAGAACAAGTGTCATTGAGACCAGGGTGGCTGTAGGCATTAAGCCTTACTTGCCACACTAGTTCCAATTCTTCAAGTTTAAGTGGTCTCGGTCCTCCTCTGCAATCAGTATTAACTTGGTCTATAGCCAAAAAATTGAAATTATGGTTTTGATAGCCAGAATTGTGTTTAGCTAACGCATTTTCAAGTTCATTTCCTAATTGCATATAAATGCTCGTACACTCTGTCCCTAAATCTTCTTTCTGTTTTTCCTATATAGAAGGCCAGGCAGAGTGTACATTTAGCCAAGTATATAATAAAGGAGGAATTACAGTTGAATCTATGGTTCAATTTGTAAAGCCTACCATTTATATGAAAACAATTAGTTTCTTGCACATATCTACAATAGTTACAGTTATGACACTTGAACATCCCTGGGTTACGTGTTGTGAAGGTATCTTTGTGTTCCAATAAGACTTTGAGATTCTTACCTCTCCTAAAGACCACCTTAGGGCGTTCACCTAATTTACCTAAGATAGACGGATACATCTTAAACAAACCCCAGTTCTTCTCCAAAATGTTTACACAAAAGTAGCTATCCTGACTGAAAGTGGTTATAAAACTTGCTGTATTGGTATAGTTAGTGGGTAACACTACTTGGCTAACATCTTCTGCTACGCTAACACAATCATCCTCTGTCATAGTAGACAGATATAGAGGAGACAAAATAACTTTAACTGGTAGTAAAGGGCTATATGTGTTACTTCTTCTCTTCTCTGTTACTTCATGTATTAATGTGTCTAAGAGTGGTTCTGGGTAGCCTCGGTGTAAGAACATACTCTTAAGAGTAAGGCAGGTCATTCCTCAATAAGATAAAAGCACTAGAGTTTAACCCTCACTACAACTTTCTAACAATAGATGTGAGGGACTTATATACTTGTATTCCACAGGATATAGCACTTGAGTGGGTGGCTCTTATGCTACAGAAACACAATGTACCTAGTAGGGAAATCCACCTTGTCACTGAATTAAGTGAATTAGTGCTTTCTAACAATTACTTCATGTTTCAGAATGAGTTCTATTTGCAGAAGGTTGGGGTAACCATGGGGTCACCTTGAGGAGGAAGTACAGCCAATTTGGTAATGGCTTACTGGGAATCTGAGTATATCTTTAAAAACAATGAGTTCCTTGATAGATTCATTTTATACCAGATTCCTGGATGACATTTTTATTCTCCTTAATGGAAATGAGGATGTCAGTAACTTGGTTCTGCAGAATATTAATAACACTACTAACTTCTTAGCTTTTACGTCTACTTTCGACAAAGAAAATATAGCATACCTAGATGTGTCTTTAAGTAAAAACCATTCTATGAACTGTTTTGTAGCTAACATTTTCTGGAAGAAGACATACTCAAACACCTTCCTTCACTTTACAAGCAGCCACCCATATTACCAGCAAAAATCTGTCGTTAAAGGCCAACTGGTTAGGGCAGCCAGGATGGTTAGCTTGGATCAAGACTTTCAGGATGAGTGCCTTACCTTTAAGAGTATGTTCTTACACCGAGGCTACCCAGAACCACTCTTAGACACATTAATACATGAAGTAACAGAGAAAGAAGAAGTAACACATATAGCCCTTTACTACCAGTTAAAGTTATTTTGTCTCCTCTATATCTGTCTACTACGACAGAGGATGATTGTGTTAGCATAGCAGAAGATGTTAGCCAAGTAGTGTTACCCACTAACTATACCAATACAGCAAGTTTTATAACCACTTTCAGTCAGGATAGCTACTTTTGTGCAAACATTTTGGAAAAGAACTGGGGTTTGTTTAAGATGTATCCGTCTATCTTAGGTAAATTAGGTGAACGTCCTAAGGTGGTCTTTAGGAGAGGTAAGAATCTCAAAGTCTTATTGGAACACAAAGATACCTTCACAACATGTAACCCAGGGATGTTTAAGTGTCATAACTGTAACTATTGTAGATATGTGCAAGAGACTAATTGTTTTCATATAAATGGTAGGCTTTACAAATTGAACCATAGATTCAACTGTAATTCCTCCTTTATTATATACTTAGCTAAATGTACACTCTGCCCGGCCTTCTATATAGGAAAAAACAGAAAGAAGACTTAGGGACAGAGTGTATGAGCATTTATATGCAATTAGGAAATGTAAACTTGAAAATGCGTTAGCTAAACACAATTCTGGCTATCAAAACCATAATTTCAATTTTTTGGCCATAGAGCAAGTTAACACTGATTGCAGAGGAGGACCGAGACCACTTAAACTTGAAGAATTGGAACTAGTGTGGCAAGTAAGGCTTAATGCCTACAGCCACCCTGGTCTCAATGACACTTGTTCTATTTCTAGTGTACTTAAACTGAATAGCCTTAAGAGGTGAATTTTTTCCTTTTTATATGGTACGTGTTTGGCTAACTATGGTGAGTCAAGCAATTTTGTACTGTTTTGGGCTATTTTGTATTTAGTTTTAAACTTATGTCTTATTAATATGTGTAGTGAAGTTTCAACACGATTGGGGTAACTTAATTTCTACTACACTGTAACTACTTGAATGTTTGTTGTTCTTTTCCTGTTTCGAGAATTTTCAGTCTTGTTTCTTTAAACACTTTAACATCAGTAATGGATTGGCTTTTTTCAGCCACGTGTTTAGGAGGTTTTAACTGTTAGTTTATATAAAGACCAGCTGGTTAATTGATTTTAACAATTTCTGAAGAAGTCAGGGTAATGCGCTGACGAAAAGCGCTTAAATGGATTTATGTGGATTAAACGTATCTTTTTGGACTGTGATTTTGCCTTTGCTCATTTTTAATTGTTCTCTACATATGGGTCTCGGGTCTGACCTCTGATACAGCTCAGGCTAATTATCCTACTCATAATCCCCCTGCAACAGAAAGCAGTGCAAAGATATTGCCCACTGCCATACTTTTATGGCCTCGCGACACAAGAGGTAAGATCCAACCATCAACAAATGTGTTGTCTGCAAATGTTTGTGAGAATGATCAGATGATTCATTGATTTATACCTAATTGACCATTGTACTGAAACTGTCCACTGAATTACTCTCATATAATACCTGGCTAGAGGAACCAGACTAATGGAGGCAGTCATAGAACCTAGAAGGCAGAGAACCAGATTGGCCGGTGCTTTCTTTCCTGATAGAACTTATTGAGCTTGTGTGTGTAGAGACAGGATGTATGACTGAGGAAGCTTAGCAATTAGTGCTATTGTGTCTAAATGAGCTGAGATAAATTGTACAGACTGAGTTGACTGAAAATTTCTGAAGATTTACCATAATTCCAAGATCGATAGATGGAGCAATGACCAGTAGGAGTAAATCCCTGTTTAAGGTGGTTATGAGCCAGTCATCCAGATAAGGAAACACTTGGAATCCCTACAGTCGTAGATGAGTTGTCACCACTGCCATACACTTGGTGAACACCCAGGGGGCCGTGGTGAAACCAAAGAGCAGAGCTCTAAACTGTTAATGACTGGCTGCCAGCAGAAGCAAAGATACTTCCTCAAGCACTTGTCCATTTTGACATGGTAGTATGCATCCTGAAGACCTATTGAGCATATATAGGAAGGATTGACTGAAACATTATTCAAACCAATTTTCTATGGTCATGGATTTGTTCAGTTGACTTAGACCCAAAATTGGTCTCCGATCCCACTTTTCTTTGGTGCTAAAAAAATTCTCGAGTAAATCCTGGATCCTCTCTGGTCTGGTGGGACCACTTGGTTGACTCAAATTTTTTATAGGTTTCTCTATGTCTGAAGCTGTAACTCCTCTTTGTGAGGGTGTGATGTCAGGAATTTTCTTCTGAAGTGGTAGAGAAGAGTGGAATGGTATGGAATAGTTTCTAGTAATTATTCGCTGCACACACCAGTGTTGAGTGATGGATGTCCAAGCCTTAGGGTGCACAGACAAGTGTTCCAACAGCTGGGCAACCTTTCAGGATTGTTGCAAGGACGTCTCCCAGAATGGATCTCGGAAGCCCTGATTCTGAGGATCATCTCTGACTTTTGGATGATATCTGTTAGAGTTTCTCCCTCAGCCATGAGAAGGTCTGTCTTCATTAGAGTCCATGAAAACCCTTGAGATTTTCTTAACCACATCCTTTTCACGGTCTTGTGATTCCTGGAGAAGATCTGCTGGGGAGGTGAGAATTTGATCCCCATGACAAATATGAATTTACCATCCTGTTAACTCCTGGAAATAGTTTCTTTAACTTTTGGACCAAACAAGGTTGATCCATCATAAGGGGAATTAATGAAGGACATATTGAAGTGCTCAGTAAAGTCGCAAACCACATCCTAGCATGCCTCCTGATGGAAGTACCTGTGCCGGCTGCTGTAGATACACCCTCTTTGGCATTAGATATGAAGCACATAAAAGCATTGGATAGAGATAGGAGGGAATGAAGGGTTATCTTCTGATCTGTAGACAAGGTCCCTGGGAGAGAAGTGCAGATTTCTTTGACCAAATCTCTTTGAAGACATGTAAAATATGCCAAGTAATTAGGTGCTCTCATTAAGAAGGTAGATGATGTGTATACATGCTTCCCAAACCTATCCAAGGCTCGAGATTCCATATTCAGCAGATGGACAGAGGAGCTCTCCTCCACAAGCTCCTTCTTGATGGCTGCCACTGCCACCACCACCATGGAATCCACTTCTGAGCCCTTGCTCCAATGTGGCCAATCCAAAAATTTGTTGGGCTTCCTGGAGATGTGCTCAACTGTATCAGGCTCCCTCCATGGTCAGGATGAGATAAGATCTGTCATCTCCTCTGCAGGTGGCACCACCAAGACTTACATAGGCCAGAACCAAAAGCCTTGAGGAAAACTAATTCCTCTGAAGAAGGTCTCTGAGAAGATCAAACCCCTTCCTGTCTAAGTAGTTCAAGGATCTCTCCTAATGAGACATCCTCAAGGGGTATCTTGGGGGAAACTTCTCCTTCATAGAAGTCAGTATCATTGGTTACTGACTCTTCTGGTGAGTCTAAGTGTCACTTCTTACACTTGTATTTCCTGGGTGCCTCTTCTGCAGGTTGTTCTAAGAATGACTCAGAAGCATATGTAGTCTCGCATGGTAGAGTAGATTCAAAGCTCTCAGATACTGGCTGCCCTGACGGGGCAAGATAGTCAATTTGTGGGACCTGGAAAATCCTATGGGCGAGGGTTGGATCCAACTAAGAATGGGGGATCTGGCCCTTACCATGGGCAGCACCCTCTCAAATGCCATGAAGGCCAAGCCCTCAATGTATCCAAGTAACTTCTCCTTTGGATCCAAAACTCAAGGGAGAAGCTCAACCCTGCAAGCCATTTGGCACAGATCAGAGGTGGTTGCCAGAGTGGAACTGTCAAGTGCTAAACCTACCAGAAGAATTAAAGGATCTGAACCTAACCTTTCAGAGTGCACACTGACATTATGACTCTGGGAGTCATACAGCTCTGACAGATTCACAGCCAACCTTGACAGAGAACTAATCAGAGTTGATGATACATAGAGTATCTGCTCCAATACAAATCTACAATGGGTTAAAGTAGGATCCAAGAGCTCTGATCTAGGCAATGAGATTAGAAATGGAGCAGCAACTGGGAGTTGGGGAGAATTCTCTACCAGATGCAGTAGTAGCTGGAGTCGGTAGTACCCCTAGTTGATTCTGGATCATTAGGAAGCAGCACATTTGCTTCAATGAGACTTCTAGAAGACCTGACTGACTTTGAAGATGCAGAAGGAGGAGGCCTGGAGGATGGTTGATCTAAATTTTTGGAGACACTGGTCTGAGAGTGAGAACCAGGAGATGAGTCACTGTGTCTATTGCTATCGGATACAATGGGGGAGTTGGATCCATAGGTTTAGCCACTTTTGGCGCTGGTGTCAAAGTCAGTGCGGGATCCAGAGAACATTTTCTCAATGTCTTTTGCTTTTCTTGTTTTTGTTTTTCTTTAGACTAAGGCACTGGAGAAGCAGAATATTGGTTAGAAGCCCCTACTTTCTCAGAAGAGGACCAGGAAGAAGACATCTTGCCACCTGATGTGGATGGGATCGGACCCCTGAGGATTAGTTTATTCCTCCTCTCCGCCAAGGCCCTCTGCCCAAACGCCTCACAAACCACACAAGAAACATCTAAGTGTGCTGGACCCTGGCAATACATACATCTGTCATGTGCCTGAGTTGGGCAGCTTGTGAGAGTCTCCACATATTTTTTTTGAAACTGTAAGGTTACTCAAACATATTGTAAGCTTTCCTAATCGCTGAAAGAGAAAAGAAGTCCCAAAAGAGGGAATCTGTAATAACATTAGAAAAACGCTGTGAAAAATGTCAGCTTACTACTACTAATAATAACCTGGGCCAAAAACAAACATAGTATTACAGCACTAAACTACTAACTTTTTGTTAGGAGAGAAAGAAAAACAAAAGAGTAGTCTTATCTGAGAAAATTAATGCTGATACTAATGAAACACCTGGAGCACCACAGAACTCATCAAGTGTTGAAGAGTGGCAAATAAAATCTGAGGTAGTTCCTGTGTTACAGGAGAATTATGGATAGGGAAGGAACTTCAGCACCAGATTTTAACCTCTGAAGTGGCTAAAAGTGTACTCAAGACCCATACCTAGAGGAATGGATGGAAAGACATCAGATCACATTGTCCTACCCAGATCACCTTAAAGCCCTATCCCTATACTTGTATCATACAGGTTACTAAGAGGTGATCTATGCCTGGCATACAAGGCATCTTTGGCTCCAGCTCTGATGGCTCTTTTGCACATCCACAA
This sequence comes from Protopterus annectens, assembly GCF_019279795.1. Taxonomy (NCBI): domain Eukaryota; kingdom Metazoa; phylum Chordata; order Ceratodontiformes; family Protopteridae; genus Protopterus; species Protopterus annectens. The sequence continues at coordinate 185,574,621 of NC_056737.1, read as the reverse complement.
AAATGAAAAGCATTACAACCACTAGATCAAAGGATTAAAATGATTGTAACATAAATAAGACATGCTGATAAAACAGATGTTTGCCCCAGAGGCTAACCATCCATGTGAAGCAGAATCTATTCCTAACCCTATTTAAATGCAACTTTGACCAATGGATGGGAAATCGGAAATTCCCCCTGGGTCTGGTCCCCATGTTTCTGATATACCCACAAACTACCACATAGGTGGTAGTCACCTAAATATGGAAGACATAATAAGGGATCTGGGGACCCAAGTACATAGTAATCTCACCTTTGATAATCACATTGCCAAAGTGGTTAGAAAATCCTTCTACGTGGCCCACCTAATCACAAAAGGGTTCGCATCCAGATCAAAAGAGGTCATTGTGCCCCTCTACTCATCACTCATTAGACCCATCATCGGGATGTACCTTGCAAGACACCTGCAACAGTTGGAAAGACCACAGAAGTACCTCACCAAGAGGATCACTGGCCTCAAACAGATGCCCTATGCAGCTCGACTGAAGAAACTCCAGCTGTACTCAGTTGCATACTGCCTACTCAGAGGTGATCTCTTCCTGAAATACAAAGCTATGTCCAACCCAGAATTGATGGACATGCTCCACCTAAAGAAAACCTTATCCCCTCGAGCCACACACTCTAGGGATCTAAACCTCACCACAACAATAAATAGGACATGCTGGAGGGACAGATTCCTGTCCCAGAAACTTCCCATGCTTTGGAACAAGATTCCAATCTACATTAGGCAAAGCTCCTCTCTAACACTCTTCAAAAGAAACCTTGACGAGTGGATGGGAAACAGAAAGTTTACCCCAGAGATCACTTCAGTGGCTCTGCTTGACAGAGGCACAGGGAACTAATCTAAGGGGGTGGCGAAAGCCAACACATTCTGGCTAAGCTTATAAATGTGTTCGGGCAGATAGCCTACTACTTACCTATGAACCTATACAGAGGCAGACAATACCAAAACTAACACCCCCCATAATCTCTGGAAACTTCCTAACATCCCCTAAATGCCCGTAATACACAGGGACGCAATTGTGCTGGGTTATAAAGGCTGTGGTGGTCATTAGGCTAGTATACACCTGTGACTGCAAAAGCAATTTACAAGGGAACAATGGGAGGACATAGCATGACCTCCAAGTATGCAACAAAATCCAGAAGGTTTAGGATATTTGCATGGAAGTGTCTGCATAGGTATTTTTATAACCTGAGCAGACTGCAAAGTATTTTTTCCTAATGTAGATGGCAAATCTTGGAGGTGTGATGAGCACGAATGAGATAATTGGGAACATGTTTCTTGGGAGCGTAATGAGGTGGTAGATTTAAAAAATTCCCTACAGTGTAGTCTGTCAGAATTATTGGGGTAACAAATGGCTGTAACTAAGGAAATGATACTTCTGACCTAGGACACAGGATGTGAACTGCCTAAACATTTCTGTTGGCTGCCAAAAAAAACAATTACTAGAAAATGGTAATTAAAATCAAAACCAACTGCATTAAAAGTATTGAATTTTGTAAAAGAGATAAATGAGCTGGAAGAAGGATCTTTAGAAAAGGGAAGAAGCAACTTACACATAAATAAATGCAATTTATGGGAAAAATACATGCAAACTAATGTTCAGGAGGAAGGATGAGGCTTAAGGGAAGGCAGGAATTGAGTAATTTATATAATGTACTGAAAGGCAGTTGTAAAGAAAGAGAAGCTGTATTTGTACAAATGGAAAAATGTTAATATGGTTTGTTTTATTTTCTGTTCATGCATGTGTGCCTATATCTTAAGTAATATTGTAATAAAGGTGCTTAAAAAATGCGGTGGTTTAAGTGCTTAAATCTTATGCTGGACCAAATTTGGATCTCTGAGGTATATTTTAAACATCTGTGATGGAGACCACAAACTCCCAACTTTACTTTAGGCCAAACCCTTTCATCTTCTCAATCCTAGTCTCAGCTAAAAGCCTATCTTCTTCTTCTTCTTTTGGCTTTTCCCGGTTAGGGGTCGCCACAACTGATCATCTGTCCGCTCATGATTGGCAGTGGAGTTTTACGGTGTCGAGTTGCCAGCCCAGCGCCCAACCTTCCACAGAAGGCACACACACACACACCTAGGGCCAAGTTAGAGTGTCCAATCCACCTACTGCATGTCTTTGGGATGTGGGAGGAAACCGGAGCACCCGGAAGAAACCCATGCAACCACAGGGAGGACATGCAGACTCTGCACAGAAGGCACCCCAGCCGAGAATCGAACCGGAGAACCTCTTGCTGTGAGGCGGCAACGCTAACCGCTGCACCACCGTGGCCGCCCCAGCTGAAAGCCTATCTACACATCGTTATTCTCAAGATGTGGGCAGCCTTTCTCATTCTGCAAGCGTTTCAGAACTTCTTTCTTAGGTTGTGATTGACATATGCAGACTAAATGAGCAGGGGGTGGATATTATTCATATATGTTGAAAGACTTTGAAGCTGTGGGAATGGGATGCGTCATTCAACCACTTATTTATAGCTACCCACGTTATTGTATTAATCAGGCTGGGATCAGCTGTTGCCTGCTGAGTGGTCCATTAGCCTGACAGCAGCACAGAAACTTTGTTGTTGTTAGGGGGAAATCTTGCTGCAATCCATGTACTTTCCTTACCAATGCCAAAAGCAGCAGAAGCTTCTACTTGTGATTCCCCTCCCCTTTGTGAAAGCAGCTCATGGATGCTTTGGTACAGGCACGATAACCAGGAGTCCTTTGCTCTCATGTCCCCTGATTCTCACACTTTATAGCATCTTTTTCACACTGACAAATGTTTTCCTCCTGAGCAAATTGCAACTAAGGAAATTATTATTACTTTTTTCAGCTAGGCTACAAAATCTGATTTGCCTAGATATAAGAAGGCCTTGCTAAGTTTAATTTTGGAGGCTGTCAAAAAAGCAATTACTAGACAATGAAATCAAAATCTAAACCAACTGCATTTGAAGTATTAACTATTGTAACAGAAACAAAATAAATGGAAGTGTGATCTTTAGAAAAGGGTAGGAGCAAATTACATAGAAAAAATGAAATTGTGGGAACAATACATGCAGAATAATGGTTTGGAGGAGTGAGATTTAAAGGAAGGCAGAAACTGAGCAATTTATGTAATGTTGAATTGAGGACAGTTGTACAAAAAAATGTGATAATGTTTGTAACTAGGAACATGTTAATACGGTTTGTTTTCTTTTACATAAATGTATGGTTGCCTATGTTCAGTACTGTTAGTTTACAAAAAAAAAAGTGTTTCTTCTGCCTTTGTCCTCATTTTCTGTAGAAACCTTTAAGACTGAAGCCCTTGAGGACCCTTCTGACTCAAGTGTCCAACAAATCTCAGACCTTCCCTTCCTCAGGCTAAATCCCATAGTCTCTCCACTTTCATTAATGGTGAGGGATGCTGCTTACCCTCACTCCATAAGCCTAATACCACAATAACATAAAAGGGTAAGTGGATTTTTTCACTATGGGCCACCTCATACAGTCTGGATCCATTCACTGCTCTGCAACCAGCATTTCTGGACTCAATCTCTAAAATCTTTCACATATTTCATCTGTCACCAATCTCAAACTTTCATCAGGGATTAAGTAACTATTCTTTGGCCTCACTAAAAGTATGTAAGGGACTCCTGAGGTGTACATTTCTAATCAGGTCTCCATTTAAAGAAGTGGTAATCATCCCCCACCAAGACTTGTATTTTATTTTAGAACCGTTAATGTTTCTTCCCTCCCTCCCTTTCACTTTGCTTCCAAGGCAGAACTGAAATACCTTTTTTGGAAAACCCTCTTTCTGGTAAGTATTACTTCTCTGAGGAGGATTTCAGAACTCTTGGCCATGTGTGTCCAGGTTCCATATCTGGTCTTCCTGAACTGATTTTGAATTTATCACGTAGTCATGATTTTTACCTGAAATATTCCGATGGGGGGTTACTTATTATGATGTATGGATGTACGAGGGCAACTGAGATGACATTTGTAACAAAGAAAGCCAATCAGAAAAGATCCTCAGGTGTTTGCTTCTTATAATCCCATCCACCTTGACACCAAATTATCTAAGAGTTCTCTGTTTAGGTGGCTTGCTTCCTATAACCCAGCCAAGTTAGAATCAAAGTATTCTGATACACCTCTGTTTAGGTGGCTATAACCTTTGTAAAACTGACCTTACCAAACCTGAATCCTGCTACAATAAAATTGCCAAATTTGCTACTGATTCTTCACATATGTCACACCACTGCACTGCACTTAAACAACTTAATTGGCTTGAACTTCCTCAACTGCTTCATTACAAACAACTTATCTTTGCCCACAAGTTCCTATACCAGCCAGATAAAATCTCTGCTCTCAACAATATAATGCAACCATATTCTACTATCAGCCCCCCTATGCTCCAGTAACAAAGTTTTGTTAAAAAACACCAAAGCTAACAACTCAGTTGGTAATTCTCTCTTCTTCAATGTTATTCCTAAACTGTGGAACCAACTTCTATCCAATATTTCCTCTAACTGCTCTTTAGCACAATTTAAAAAGCTGCTACATTCTTACTTTACAGAAAACTGGCTTTGTTCTTATCATCATGGATAATTCTGAGCTCTTTATATCTAACTACATCTGTCATAGTTGTTGCTATTTTGCAACTTGCCTTCTTCTTGTCCAAATGCTAGTACTGTTCTTTTGTTTTTTGCTTCCACTAGATGCGGTTTTCTATGTTTTATATTATTGTTGAATTGGTATGCTAATTGAATTATTGTTATATTATTTATCTTACCTACATGTTTATACTATTTACTGGAGCTTAACTCCCCGGACCTCCGTTGAAAAAGAATGTGTCCAGTAGGACTTTCCTGGTAAACAAACGTAAAATAAATAAATATGAGAGCTCATGAAATATTGTTATACCATACACTACAGGAACTTGCCAGATCCCACTACAGGACATTCTACTAAAGCCTTACTTACATCCCAAACAATGGTTAGAAATGCATCATTGGATGATATTTGTGGTGGTGCTGCAGCATGGGCTTCCATGAATACTTCTGCAAGATACTATAAGCTGGATTTGATTTTCTAATGTGGATATTCCTTCAGAGCATACTTGTACACGGTACTCTTTCTTGTTGGCACCCAGGAGAATGAGCTTGGGTCTTTATCCTAATTGTTTCAAGATGAAGAAATAGATCATTTCTGATAAGAAATTGTGTACTTAACAGTACACCTGTCCGGCCATGCTTAATTATCTTCAAGATAGCCACTCTCATAAACCTAAAAGATTACCCCTTACTAAAGGATCTTAATGTTTGGGAGATATACAAATGGAAAAAAGCTAATAAAGACTGAACAATTAAGACTGAAACTTAACCTTCCCAAGAAATACACTACCATCCTTAATGTAATACAATATCTCATAAGTATTAAATTCACAACAGATGACCTGGATATTCAGGAAATTAATCTAGCTAACTTAATACTCAAAAACCTGGCAATCAAAGGTAAAACAATTTCTACAACATATAAACTGATAATGAACAGAAAATACCAGAGCTCTGTTCTATTCTCATCCTACTGGCAAAGGAAATTCCAACGGATTAATGAACAAAGTATAAAAGATGCTGTAGAAAATACAGTCAAATTTATTCCATTCAAAAGATTGTTGTATACCCAAATAATGATAAACAACAATGCCTACTTCACTCCAATAAGAAATTCAGCACCAAGTACTCACCCACATGCCCACATTGTCCCACTCAAACGGCAGATATTCTTCATGTTATGTGGGATTGTAAGAAGGTACACAACCCTCTGGTGCTCACTAAGGGCTAGGTTAGAAAAAAATGGGATATGAAAAATGTACCCTATTGTGGCAGTAGCTCTGGAAAGTTGGACTGCAAAGGCAACTTTTACACTGCAGCAATTTTCCAAGTGTGATTCATGCTATAACAGTGATCCTTACAAAGGCATCTATTGTTAATGTGAAATGTCTTCCCTCAACTGTACTTTTCATGGGAAGGGCCAGTGTAACTGTAAATTTAATGTAAACAAATCACAGAAATTTAGAAAAATCTAGAGTGCTGGGCACTTCCTGGACACTTGAAACCCAGCCATTCCAGCACCTTTCCTGTCCTTAGAATGTGTGTTCAGAAGTTGAAACATTACTAAATTAGGCTGTACTGTACTTACCATAGTAGACAAAAGTAATGTCTTTCGGCTTTTTCCGGTTAGGGGTCGTCACAGCGGAACTCCGGTCTGCTAATGATTGGCAGTGGATTTTTACTGTGCCGAGTTGCCAGCCTGATGCCCAACCTTCAAAGAAGGCACACCCATTCACACATACACCTACCTGCATGTCTTTATACCTTACTCGACCATGGGGAGGACATGCAGACTCCACACAGAAGGCGCTCCAGCTGAGAATCAAATGGGAGAACCTCTTGCTGTGAGGTGACAACGCTAACCGCTGCACCACCGCAGCCACTTATCATAGCAGACAGTGGGAACATAAAAATTCATAGAAACTGTATTTGTCAAAACAGTTACTTAGCATTCATCAACACTAAATCTAATACTTTTACAAAAAAAAAAAAAAAGTGTTGTGGGGTATTTTGCCCTCCGCATCTTCAATTTTATAACTGGGGCATTTGCCACACACACCTTCCTTTTACTTTATTGCCGACCACTGTTGAATGTGATATCATTTGACATCTGTGGGCAATGAAAAGTCATTCATACAACTGCGCTGAAAGCCAAGTCTTTGAAGGCCAAGTATTTAGAATGAATTTTTGTTGTTATAGTAAGATGTTTGCCTTTCATGAAAACAATCAAAAATTTTTTTCTGAAAAAACTTAAAATTATTTTTCACGATGTATCTTAGTGGTTACTGAACATTTAAGGTACAGAGTACATGTTTCTTTCATTGTTCTCATATTTAGGGAAGACATGCAGCTGCACTAACTGGATTTTATGTTATGGCTGACAAAACCAGACACAGGCAGGGAAGAGTTAACTTTCTAGAGAAAGTTTCCCTATGGAATAACTGTACAGCCTTTATATATTAGGGACTGTCATAAATTGAAGAATATATTTTTCCAGGACAGCTTTAGATCTGACAGCATAGGGCTTTTTTTTTCTTGGAATGGTTTATCCCCACCTATTGGCTGGGAGAACATATGATTTATGTCACTAGAGGGACCATTATGCCATTCAAAGGGCCTCTATTATTTTTTGTCATGGAGTTCAAATCCTTGGTAAGAGAACTGCATTCTTCAAGGAGTCTAAGATGCACACTTTCTCTGAAAAAAAATTAGGTCAGTAGAGTGGCTAGAGAACTAGGCAGAATCCTCTATATAAACATGTACAAAAATGAAGTTGGTTTTATACAGTTCAATTGTTTTGGACTGGAATGCAATAAATTAAAATGCTTCAGGTTCTCATTATCAGCTGCTCTGTGAGAAGCTCTTCCTCAGTGGATAAACAGTGGCAGTTTGTCCTCTCACAACCTGATCTTGCCTCAAAATTCTTGAGATCTCTAGCTATAGTGCTTGTAGGGCTTTCACATTAGGACTTGAAAGGTTAGGAGCGTGCACACAAGTCATCAAGCTTGTCAACTAGGTTAATGAAGGACCAAACTGTAACTGTGGCCCCGGTACTTAATGAAGCTACCAGGGGAGGATGGTCAGGCCTGTAATGGGAAAGAAAGGGGAAGAACCAACACAACCCTTTACCGTTTCTTGAAGGATAGGCAGAGTATGCAAATGCTGTCTGCGGGCTGTTATGCAGTGCACCAAGATGATGGTGGTTAGCTGCCTTTTGGCAAGTCCCTGGGAGAGTGCATTTGTGTAAGTGGAAGAGTACTGGTCACAGCAATGATGCGGGTCACATGTTTTCCCACCCACTGAGTGAGATTAGGCCATCCCAGAAAAGACCACTTCAAGGATGACATTACAGCAAAAAGACACAAGATCGTTATGAAAGGGCAAATGTGGTTTCCTAAAATTAGGAACCAGAAGCTTAGACATCTTATGAGCTTCGCTGGCTGTCAGGCAGGCAAAGCAAAGACAAACACCTGAGTAGACTACTACTAATTGCAGACCCTCCTATGAGCAAAGAACTGGAGATTTTTCTCTTAATCCTTACACACAATGATTCTGTCTCTCAACTCACCACTAATGGGTCCAAATATTCTGCTTCAAACAGTCACTGCTAATTAAAAAAAAATTATATACAAGTACCAACATATAACACACTACAGATAGCTCTAGCAAATTTTATCCAAATGTTTGCTACATGGACAGTACATTAATGGATGATTATATCTACTGATAGTGCTTTATGCTAAACCTTGGCAATGTCATTGCAGTGACACAATATATTTATATTTCAGTTCAAAAAAAGGTTAAGCACTTTTTGAAGTAAGTATGAGATTTGAAATGGCTATATATTTTAAAACTACACAAATAAGCCACAATGTAATAAAATAACTTAAAATAATGCCAATAATGTTGCACTTCAATCTCTCTCATTTCTGGAGTTATCCCCCCAAACATGAGTGAATGAATGATTAAATAAATACATACATAAACTAAAAAATGAAAATCAGCACTGGGTTACAGATGCAAGTGTAAAGAGACAATGTGCGGTGCTGACAATCTAAACCCAGGAACGGAATCTTTAGCTGAAAGGGTAACCAAGTGCCAAGTAATCTAACAGCTCAAGTTCTAGTAAGAGAATGAGCAACTGTTCTCCTTTAGAGAAATGCAAGAATGAGGACAGTGATAAAATAGCAGCAACTGAAACCATTCTGGAAACTCAACAAAGGAAAAAGATGCATGTGATATACAATATTCTATTTTTCCTACTAACCTGCATTTAACAAACCATACTTCACATGCAATCGGTTAGTTAGGCTGGGTGAGCTTGCTGTCTGCCTAATATGCAAAGCCAAGCAGGAGATCATTTCCTCAGAACCAACTCTGTAGTGGTGCTGAAAGCTCTGGTATTACTGTTCAAAGATGGTGCTCTTTAGAATCAAAAGTTATTATACTGCCTCAAACTTATGAAATGTTGTCATTATGCCTCCAACAAGTGCATGCACAAAGCACCTAGACATTCTCATAAGCTTTAAGAAAAACACTGCAACATATGAGTTTTTTTTAATTGCTGTAATTTACAGGTTAACACACAGAAAAAGTCTGTCTGTCTTCTTTAGGGGATTCCAGCACAAATGTCTCATCTGCAAAAACTTGCTGAATAATGCTTAACTCAAACTTATTAACCAAATCCTAAAAAAACACACACATTAATGATAATCTATTCTGAGTAGCACCAGCATATAAAAGCAACTAGCTCTGTCTTTTCATTTGGTGCCACTTATTGTTATAGCATCACTTATATACCATGGCAACTATAAAGAAGGCAACTGACTTGTCCTCTAAAACTGACGTTGCACAAATTGTATAGAAATGTGGGAAAAGGGGGTATCATAAGGCACACTAAGATGATAGTACCATACCAGATAATGTCCCTACCCAAGAACACTGACGAACCACACCAATTGAACACCTTCATTCCTGCACTGAGGAAGGAGGATACTGCTGATTTCACTTGCTTCCACACAAAGGCGTGGTCCCACCGGCTTTTTTATAGAAATTCTGCAACTCTTGGAAACTTGGTTTCCATTGTAAACAAATACGCTACAGCTGAATTTGCCTTACCACACCCTCTTGCGTCTTGGGATAACAGAAACATAACAAAGGCACTTAATGTGCAAGTCAGATAGTTCAGTCTTTTTCATTTTGTTCTTCTAGAAAGTGAGTCTGTGAAAAGGGATCCAGGCAGATTTAAAGCTGAGCTGACTACTAGTCCTTAGTGCAGTGAACTTAAATCCTTAAAACTCCCATGATTCCATCCACTTCAGTCCAGCCACTGGACTCTTGGGATCATGAGCAAGAGGTCCAATCATTCCATATGCCAGAGGGCTGAAGAGCCAGAAACTGTTGGAAAGAAAAGAAAAGCAAATAAGAAAATTAAGTGAATTTGATATAAAAGAAGAAAGTTTACAGCATATTAAGAGAGCAAGAAATTGTGTTAAATATTTTATCTTAGCAACAGAACTATCAACACAAACTTTGTGGAATTTCACAATACCCTGTTAAAAATAACTATGACTAGATGTTGTTTCATAATTATTTGTTCAACATTACATTCTCCATCCAAGCATTAATGAAAGATTTGAAACAGAGCAGTTGGTACCACATAACACCCAAAACTTTATAGGTGGATAGATATATTGCATGAGTTACGTGCAGGAGGACACAATCTGAGCCAAGTGGCACAAAGTACCATTCATACTGGGCTGCCTCACAACTCATTTCTTAATATATAACCTTTACATTAATTTGTGTACCTAAATACAATAAAATGGCAGGCTAGTAAATGAGAAATGTGTCACTAGACAATGTACTGGCAAGAACAGAAACAGAATAAAGAAACACCATAACAGAAGTGAACTGGTGAATACTTCACCTGACCTGTCAAGACATTACGAAAAAAGAAAGTGTTACTAAATACATCAAGATGTAAATACTGTAACTTGCTCTTTGGGATTATTTCACCAAGCAGGTCCTAACGCCTTCTCAACACCAATCCAGCAAGGACAGTGCTCCCTGCCATATGCTATTTATTTATATGTAGTTGATAGGGTTGTTCATTTTGCCACAGCCACATTTAGAGAAGCCAAGGTAAGAAAACTTCACACAGATAACATCGGCAACTTAAAATCAGATATCAATTAAAACAAAATAAAATGAAGAAAATTTAAAATGCAGTTAAATAAAAAAGGAAAAGAACTTCAGTGCATTTCAAACCCCTCAACCTGGAAACATCAAAAATCTGGACAAGGACCATGAAAAATAGGTACAAATCTGTATGCTGATTAACATGTAATTTGTATATATAATTACGTAACCCTACCCACTCTGATGGAATTGTGGAATACCAACTTTCAAACGCAAACTGAAGAACAGACAACCAAAATATGGCACCAGAGTCCCCCCTGCAGCTATTCCAATGTCCCATTACCTGGCTATTTCTCCCCATTTACCATAAACACTAATGTGTGCATACTGCTTTACTTCTACAATGATTATTTGGATATTATTTTTACATTTTGCAGCATTACATTTTGCAGCACAACAATGCACAAACACTAACAGACATCTGCTAAACAAAGCGATACTGTCTCACAATGAAAATAGACTTGGCATTAAAACTTCTCTCCCCTTGAAACTCACATTCATTAAAACAGCACTGAAACCCACACCACATCCAACGAAAATGCATCTGGCCAGTTGTGGATAAAGATTACCTTTGGGCTGTTTTCAGATTATTGGCCCCTTGCACATGAAACAAGGAACATACATGTGTTATTTTCTTTGATACACCTTCCTGACTTTATTAAGTTATATTCCTTGTATAATACAGCACACTTGTTAGACAGAGTGCATTTTAAATTTATTGTTTGAACATTTTTCCTGTAGGCTGTACTGTAGGCAATGAAACAAAATGCATGACCCAATAATGACAAAACTGCCCAATTCAGAATATGTCCATCATAAAAGTCTACTTCCACACCCACACTATACATAAAATGACAGTAGTGTAAGCCATAGGCATCTTGCACAACTTCTCGCATTTATTTTCATTTTATTTGGGGGGGGGGGCAAAAACTAGGGACACATTTTAAGCATTGCTAGTATAAATTTGGAAAGTTGTTAGAATAAAATGTTGTGTTACCACCATGCATGTCACTGGCAAGTCTTGAACCGAGGACCCTATGAACTATAGTCAGAGCAACATACTATGCTAAATCAGCAGTTTCCTGAAAAATAGGAAGACTGAAACTTAATGGCTACCATTTAGTGAATTCAGTTCTCACTTCTCACCGTAGCTCTCAACCTCTTAGCACAAAAAGCCTGGACAAGGCCAATAATGGGGGAATACAAATTCAGTTCTCATTTCTCACTCACCATAGCGCTCAACCTCTTAGCACAAAAAAACCTAGACAAACAAAGCCAATAATGGGGGAATACAAATTCAGTTCTCACTTCTCACCATAGCTCTCAACTCTTAGAACAAAAAAACCTGGACAAAGCTCAGAAATGGTGGTGGCTAGGGACTTCAGGCTTTTTTTATCCTGCACCGAAATTACAGGATTTGAGCTTGAATACCTCTAGCCACCAGGTGTATTATATGGGGGCATTTTCACACAGATACACACACACCTAAATTAATGGAAATAAGCATCAATCCAACAAACATTTGCTAGTCTCTCACTCTCTCTTTCTCTCAGGTAATTCTTTCAAAAATAATAAACAGCAGTTATCGTCAACCACAATAAATTACAACCAATGGATGGACTGGACTCCCGCCCCCTCCTCCATCCCACTCACTCAAGTCTAGTGAAAATATAGAAATTTGCAGTGTAGCAGTGATAATGAACAATGGGCTAATTAAATGCACACTGATGGAAGGGAATGTTTAGTCAGTTTACTTGAACTAAAAACATATAGCGGAAGTGATGCCTTTAATGTCTTCAGATGTTGGGAGTCCCAAATAGAGGAGATAAATGATAAAAATCCAAAATCAGAAGGCCATCTAAGACTAATGCAGATGCATGCATGCTTTTTGCTTTCACATCAAGGCCCCAGGCACCAATGTCCATGTCCCACCCATTCATTTCACATGCAGAGAGCTACCCCCACTTCCTTTAATTCACATATGTACTACTCATGTCAAGTGTTGCCAGAAACCATGATAAAAACCATAGGGAAAGAAGTACAGGTTCTTCAGGTAGTTAAGTAATTGTAAGTTTGTTAGTACCAGTTTTGGTTCATCCTTTGTTTCTTCCTGGGTTAAGGGTTGCATATTTATTTGTATTTCATTAAATAAAATGCAAATATTCACATGTCTGTGCTTTCAAACATGCACTAGCCCTTCATTGTAAAATTCTTGCATACTTTAGCAGTTGTGAGTTAGAGATCAGCTTGGTGACTATTCAGTCTGTTACGGACAGACCAATGGCCTATGGAATAAAGAATTTTGAAAAAAAGGAAAAGAAAGAACTTTATTTTCTGCTAGCTTCACTTTAGTCAGATAAATATGCAAGGTGTAAAAAAAGAAGTTATGTACTCACCATAACGTTCCTTCTGAGTAGGTAACTTAATTTATCAGCAACCTGTGGGTATCAGATCCGACCTGGATCCAAGTTGGCAGCTTTCCAAGCTAGAGATCCGAGCTCCAAGCCCCTCCCCTTACCCATAATACCCTACCTCCTTCCAATCCTCAGATCGTGTTTGCCCATCTATATAACCTCACAATGACAAAACAACAACCTGAAGAATCCTAACCTAAGGATTAAAAAATTACCTGAGATACCATCCTAGGGTTCAGGTAATCAAAGAACCAGGTTAGGGGGAAGGAGGGAGGGTCGGTTGCTGACAAATGAAGTTACCTACTCGTATGGAAAGTTATGGTGAGTACATAACTTCTTTATCTGAAGTAGGTAACTTCATTTGATCATCAACCTGTGGGACAGAGTCCCCAGCTACCAAAAACTTGTGAGGTCCTCAAGGAAGGATATTCCGCAGCACTGCAGAGCCAAAGGCCGCACTACCTCTAGACACTAAATCCAATTTATAGTGAGAGATAAAGGTATGAGAGGACGCCCAAGTAGGCGCAGAGCAAATGTCATCCAAGGGGACTCTCGACCAGAATGCAGCAGATGTAGCCATAGAGCGGGTAGAGGGAGCATGAACCCCTGTAGGCTCTGGCAGGCCAGATAGTTTGTATGTGAGCAGAATGCAACTCGAAATCCATCTGGCCAGAGTTACCTTCGACACAGGCTTACCTGAGAAGGGTTTTGCAAAGGAAACAAAGAGCTGATCAGACTTGCGGAATGCAGCTGTTCTGTGTAAATAAAAACTTAACTGTCTATGAACGTCTAACAAATGAAGTTTGTGCTCCCCTTTGTTTTGATAGGGAAAAAAACTGGGAGATTAATGGACTGATTGATGTTGGAAAACAAGATACGGGGCTTTAATACAGAGGGCCTGAAGTTCCCACACCCTTCTAGCTGAGGTAATCGCTACTAAAAAGACAGTTTTCCAGAACAAGAATTTTAAATCAACAGAAGCTGCAGGTTCAAAAGGAGGTCCGGTCAGAGCCTAAAGGACCAAAGTTAGATCCCATGGAGGGAAGGGGTTCCTAGTAGGATGTCTCAAGAGGAACGTACCTTTCAGAAAGGTCTTACAAATCTTGGTGGACGCAAGGGGATTGAGATTGTCCCCAATGTGAAAATGGGAGATGGCAGCCATTTGAACCTTTACAGTAGAAGAACTGGCTCCTTCCTGAAAAATATGAGATAGGAAATCAAGCACTGCTGGTATGGGAGCAGTGAAAGGGTCCAAATTCCTATGAGACGCCCAAATGGAAAACCACTTCCATTTACTATTCTAAACCTTCCTGGTAGAAGGCTTATGCGCCGCTACCAGGATAGATCTGACTGCAGACGAGATATCGGGAGTCCTAGCAACTAATGGAACTGGATCAACCAAGCTGAGAGCTTGAGATTGACCAGATTCGGGGGTATCAATCCCGAAGGATGAGATATCAGATCCGGGATGGGATCTAAGATCCAGAGAGGAGCTATAAGATGAGACCATAGGCACAGGAACCAGGCTTGACGAGGCCAGAATGGGGCTATGAGGATAATCTTGTTCCCCAACCGACGAGCTTTCTGTAAGAATTTTGTTATTAACGGAAGAGGAGGATAAGCATAAAGAAGACCGGGTGGCCAAGCATGAACTGGAGCACCTCTGGGGCTTTCCCCCGGAGGGGGAATTAGAGCAAAAAACTTGCTGCACTTCGCGTTGGAAGACGACGCGAAGAGATAGCAGCAAGGCTGACCCCACTTGCGGAAGATCTGTTTCGCTACTAAGGGATTCAGAGACCACTCATAAGATGAGAGGATAGTTCGACTCAGTTTGTCCGCTAGGATGTTGGACCAACCTGGAATGTGCGTTGCTAACTGAAAACAGTTGGTGGATATCACCCAGTCCCAAACTCTCATGGCCTCTTGGCGAAGATGGTAAGACCTGGTCCTCCCCTGTTTGTTGATGTACCAGACCACTGACATGTTGTCTGACTGAATCGCAATAGTCCCTAGAAGCACCGCCCTCATCTCCAGAACATTGATATGCAGAACGGTCTCTGAGTCCACGTACCTTGGACAGTTCTGCCCGCATAATGTCCCCCCACCCAAGGTGAGAAGCGTACATGGTCACCGTGACTTGGGGTTGCGGCATAACAAGCGGTCGACCTTCCCGAAGCTCTCGAGATTGGAGCCACCAGATGAGGGAATTTCTGCAAACTCTGCTGAGAGGAATTGGTAAGTCCAACAGGTGGTGAAGGATGGACCACTAAACCTGCAGAGTCCACTGGAGAATCCTCATGTGTAAGCGAGCTAAGATCACGAGATTGATTGCTGCTGCCATGGACCCTAAAGCTCTCAGGACTGACTCCGCTGATGGGGCAGGTGACTGAAGAAGGGCTAAAACATGTAAGGTCAAACTGCAAAATCTGTCTGATGTCAAGAAGGCTTTGGTCTGAAGCGTGTCTATTCTGGCCCCTATGAACTCCAAGACTTGAACTGGTTGAAGGGATGACTTCAAGTTTATGGTGATCCCCAATCGGGACGCTAGAAGTAGGAAGCGATCCCTGGCTAAGCAGAGTAGATGCCTGGTGGGGGCGGTAAGGAGCCAGTCGTCTAGGTGAGGAAAAACCTGTATTCCCTGAAGTCTCAGGTGGGCCGCTACAACTGCCATGACCTAGGTGAACACCCTGGGGGCTGTGGTGAGGCCGAAGGGTAGGACCCTGAACTGGTAATGACTGGCCCTTAGCCGAAAGCGGAGGAACCTCCTAGATTGCCTGTCCATGAGAATGTGATAGTACACATCCTTGAGGTCTATGGAGCACATCCAGTCCTTCTCCTGCAGCAGGGGCAGAATGGATTGAAGCTTGACCATCTGGAATTTCTCCTTGGCAATGAAGAGCTTCATTGTTGAAAGGTCGTGGATCTGCCTTAAGTACCCCATCTTTTTTGGCACCAAAAAGAACCTGGAGTAATTGCCTAATCCGGATTGGCCTGGGGGGATGTGCTGGATGGATCTTTTTTCTAGCGGCTTTTTTACCTCTAAAGCTGCAGCCTCCCTCTGACTGGGTGGAACATCAGGGAAGCGCCTCAACTGAGGAGGCAGGTTTATGAAAGGGATTGAGTAACCTCTGGATATTATTTGAAGCACCCAGCGGTCTGTTGTGATGGACTCCTATTGTGCCAAGTGCTTCGAAAAATGCCCCCCGTCTGCCTCCAGAGAGGAGCAGTCGGGCAACCCCTCAGGGCTGCTGCATGGGTCGGTCAGAAAAAGGTTCCCGCGACCCAAACATTTTCGGTTCCCCCTTTGCCTCTGGGCCGGCGTCCACCTTGTCCCCCCCCTACCTCTGAAGGACGAAGGGTCCAGAGCATAACTGGACTGCTGAGACTTCCGGAACCACATCTTCTTTTGTCCTCTCTGGTTCCTGGAAGAGGACCTTTGAGGAGCCGAGAAGCGGACCCTGACGGCAGACAGCATCTTCCTGTCTTTCTCGCTCTGAACCAATGTGTTGTGGATGGTCTTCCCAAACAGGGTATAGCCAAAGGGTGCGTTCGCGAAGGATGCCTTGAAAAGTTCCGCAAAATCACAAAGCCGGAGCCAGGCGTGATGCTTTAAGGTGATGCCGGGACCTGCTGGCTCTAGCGGCCCCCTCCGTGACATGGGAAAGTAGCCGCATAGACGTGTTTGAAACAGATTTCAGAGTGGACATGTGAGGAACTATCCTGGGCAAGTTCCTTCTTGGTGGCTGCTGCCACCACCATGGCATCCACTGGGGAACCCTTACTCTAAGCCATCCTATCCACAGGGGGACTAAGAATCCTATCTGGCCTCCTGGGGATTGGCTCTACAGTATCCGGTTCCTTCCATGCCCTGGTAGTGATGAGGTCAACCAGGGGGTTGGCCGGAGGGGACACCCAAGAGGTAGATGGGCCTGCGAACGCCTCCAGGAACACAGACTCATCCGAGGAAGGTTTTTGGGCTGACCACCCCCCCCTTTATGCGAAGCATCTCCATAATGTCTCCAAAGGAGAGGTCCTCGGGGGGTGACCTGGGGGAACCTTCCCCTTCCTCCAAATCGGTGTCCTCCATGGACTCAGGGGAGTCCAAGTGCCTCCTCTTACACATATGTTTGTGAGGGGCCTCCTTGGTGGGACTGTCTGAGGAGGGCTCACCAACAGGGTCGTGTTCCACCAGTGGAACGGGCTGGCGTGTCAACACAGGCTGTCCCTGGGACTGGATGATGGAAGACAAACCCAGCTGCAAGGGAGTGGGGGCGGGATCTGAAGAAAGAGCAGGGGGTCGCGAACCTCTCGAGAGGACCCTCTCCACTACGTCGAAAGCCAAGGGTTAACACCCTCAGATCCGGCACGAGGATCGGCGTCGAAGCCGAAGCTCTCAGACCCGAGAGGGAAGTGTGCTTCGACGGAAATGGAGCCAAAGACACACTGGCCCCCTCGGATCCAACGCATGGCTCTTGGCCCTGAGAAGAGCTCGGATCCGAAAGGGAATCCGAAAAACTCGAGGGCATGACTGGCATCGAGGCAGCGATAACCATCGGCGCTGACTCCCTGACTCTGAGACTCCTCGGATCCGAAGGTTTCGAAACCCAATAGTGGATCGGAGAAGGAGCTATCAGGGCAAAAAGTGTGGCTGAACTCTTACCCGGAAGGGGGGGAGGCAGCAGCACTCCCATCTGCAGTTGGGATTGGAGGAAACGATGCATCATCCGGTCCATATCAGCATTGGAGAGGATACGTGTTGACCTAGAGGAGGCCACCGAAGCTGGCCGGGAGGGCCGCCGCGACAACCTTGAAGATTATCAGGCCTCTTCCTCCTCCTCCTCCGGCTCTGGTCAGAAGCGTGGAGAATGGAGCCGAGGGGAGGAAGGCCTGGAGACCTTCTGGGGTGAGGAGAGCAGCTTAGCAGGCGGGGCCAAGTCGGCCCGCCGCTTGTGGCTTTTATGCCTCTCTTTCTCCCTCTTACTTTCTCCCTCTCTCTCTCTTGTCTTTTTTTGAGTCCCTCTCTCCCTGGGAAGAAGTGGGAGGTTGAGTCCCAGCCAGGGGAGAGAGGACAGCAAGCTGAACAGCCGTAGCCGTGGCTGTAGCCACCGAGGGGGAGGAGGAAGCCGACTCTGTGGGTAGGAGACCCGCCAGAATCAGCTTATTCCTCCTATCCCTCAGGGCCCGGGGGTTAAAGGCTGCGCAAATTTGGCAGCACAATGACAAATGTGGTACTCCTAGGCAGTGGACACACTGAGTGTGGCCATCCGCTGGGGAAAGCTTATGGTCACACTCAGTGCACTTAGAAAAGATGGCCTTTGGGGCCTCGGCCATGATTTCTAAACTAAAACACACACACACCCACACAAACACCTAAGGGGAAGGGTTCGCTAAGCTTTAAACTACGAGGGCAAAACTCAGGGGTTTAAATCATGGAATTATACTATCCACACACACAAAAGCTAAGAAAGATTTTGAGAAGAAAAATCTACTTACAATCGCCTAACTCTAGGAGCTTGAGAAACTCGTGCCTGACAAAGCCACGGCAAACAAAATCTGAGGATTGGAAGGAGGTAGCAGGGTATTATGGGTAAGGGAGAGGAGCTTGGAGCTCAGATCTCTAGCTTGGAAATCTGCCGGGTAGGATCCGACACCCACAGGTTGATGATCAAATGAAGTTACCTACTTCAGATCATTAATTTCCAAGCTGCATACACAGGGAATTCTGTTTCTGAATTGGAAATAAGCTTTCCAAAGGTCAGTGTTTTAGTAACTCATTAAAATGTATGCATGTGTATGCGCTTTAGATGCTTCAAGGTTTTTTTAACTCTTTTTCTTATATTTTATTAACCCTAATGTAGTTGGAGAGGGAAATTTAACTTTCCTTATATGGGAAAATTGAGAAATGTACCCACCTTCACTGGTAGAAGCTGGGTCTCTGTGCATCTACAGGAATGCAGATTTTGTCACAGGGTATGAGCATAAGATCTAGCCTAGGCTAAATGTAGCACACACACACACACACACCCATAGACTTATATATACAAACTCTGAGCTTGCTCAACAGTGGAAATAGAAAGACAAACTCCACTGTCAGCGAAAATAATTTCGTTGAACAGCACTCACTGTTTTTGTGTTCACCAAAATTCCATTCAGTAACATGACATGCTTCCTATATATACTTTTACATGAAAAATATATGGTAGGTAGGTGGGTGGGTGTGGTATTCATGGCACTTCTTGAGCACAGAAATATAATTTTGCTGTAGAGTTTTTGTAGAATCATACCTACAGTAGAGCATAACATGATAGAACCCGCACTGTAAAAGTAGCTTCAGCTCCAGACAAGTGACAAGTGGAGTACCTCAGGTTCAGTCTGGGGGGACTCTCTGTTTGCATCTCTACTTCTCTGACAGGCCAACATTAATGGACTCTGGCTAACAAAGGTTAGGTGACTGCATGACTGCAAGCTTGATTATTCCCATGAATGATGTATGATACATACAAAAGGGTCTTACAGAAACAACAGATGCTGGGACACAGACATGGGCTCAATGCCAAAAAATGTAGAGTAATATAGTTCCTGAAAAAAAAAAAAAACCAAAAATTTACCATAGGTGGCAGTATAGTGGCAACCGAACCAAACAGTGTGAGTGATAAGGGAACACAGGGACACAGTGTAGTCTCACCGATAACCCCATTTCACAACAGTTCAGAAATCCTCTATGTGGCACACCTCATCATTAAGGCTTTTCATCCAGAAAATGGAGTCAATCATGTCACTGTGTCATCATCCTCATTTATCCCATATAGAGATTACACTATTTGGTTTTGGTATTTGGTCAAGATATCTGAAACTCTGAAGGCCACAGAAAAGAACTAAATACCTCACTAAAAAGAAAGCCTAAAAGCAGATGCCCTCGCTGACACCACCTTAAAAACTCCAGCTATCTATGCATATAGTCTAGTCAGAAGCGGAGCATTTCTGCTTAACAACCCCCAAACCCAAAAACCCAAAGCATGTTGAATCCAATAAAATAAAGAAATCCCAATCCCTCAGAGCCACACGCATCTAAATAAAACAAACATGCAAACAAAACATGCTCGAGGGATAGTTTCCCAGACTGACCCCCCAGCCCCTGGAATAGATACAGAGACCCTCCCATACATGTCAGAGTGCCCTTTGGCCTGGGAACCTTGAAGGAACCTGGGGAGAAAGGAAGAAAGGAAATTCACCTCGATCATAGTCGGCCTGCTAGGGGGAGGTCCAGGGAAGTGAATAGTGTGGGAAGAGCCATAGTAGAATTGTTATGGTTAGGTTTTGTTAGGGCCTATAACTGCAGTTGTGACATCACCTATGATGAACCCAACTGCATTGACAAGATCAAAAATGATTTAATTTTGTAGTTTTTGAGCAAGATGCTATCCATTTAAATTTAATCTGAACTAACAGATACACACATTAAACTTCTGAACTATGAAATTAATACATTTGTACTGTTGGTTCAGCTCTGAAATGCCTCATGATATCATGTATTTGGCTTCTAATATTTTGGTATATCTTTACATGAGACTACTATGTTGCCCTGTTTATGTAAAACAAGCTCCAAGAATACATTTTCTGAAACATAAACATCAAATAAAAATGAGCAGATGTTACCAACCAGTCAAAGTGACTCTAGGACTATGGTACAAAGTTTCACAGATTATCCGGCACTAGATCTGCAAGGCATAGTTTCATGTTAGAGATGATTCATCCTGTTGAATTTCCTTCAAAATACACCTTGAGGGAGACATGCTTTTGAGACAAATCTGACAGACAGCCTGCCAAACAAAGCATGAGAAAGTAACAAATAGAGGGATGTGTTTACTACACTGCTAACATTTTGTCGACTGCCTCATTCTCATGCCTCCAGTTAATGTCATTTCCAAACAGGTATTAACAGTATTTGATCCCAAAGCAGTAAACATTATTTTGCATAAAAAGCAATCACACACACCCTTCTGTCCTTTCCTTACCTCTAAATACATCCAGACACAGCGAACATATAGAGCGTCTTCTACAGAATCCAATAACTCAAGTGGAGCGTCTTCCAGCAAAATCCTTTCTGGCTCTAAAAATCCAATAACTCAAGCGGAATGTCTTCTAAATAAATAAATCTAGCGAAATCCCTTCCGGTTCTGCTGACTTGCCGCTCACAAAGCATTTGAACTAGAGCCGGAAATAGCGCAAGCTCAGTTCCGACAGGCTGGTGGAGCTGACATCATCGTACACATGATGACATTAGCTCACGAAGCGCGAAAATTAAAAAAATAAAAAACAAAGTGCTAATAATCGGAAATGAAGGGCTGCCACTCGGGAATCATGGCACCCCATTATTTGAACCTCAAAACTCGGTAAAAAATGGGTAATTCAGGACAGTTGAGAGGTATGGTGCAGTTATGCATCAGTACTGCAAGATAAATGCCATAACAATGAATGCAGGATTATTTATAATTAAAAATGTCCACATTTTGTACCAGTTAAGGTCTTAAAGGTAACCAGCATGCAGGTGATGGAAAACTTAGTATATGAAAATAATAGACTATGACATGAATTTTTTAGTTGAGTCCGAAGCATTAGGTTATTGCACTGGAGAGAAAAAAAAGAAGCTAGATTCAAAACTACTGGCATTATATTTTTATTAAACTGCATAAATACTCATAGGATCATAGGAAGTTACTAGGCAAATGGCCCTAGGGCCCTTACAAGCGTAGCTAAGTTCTACCCTTATTTCCATGATCAGCACCTAATGCCCATGTCCAAGAGGGACACAGGCGGAACCCCGGGGTGAATTTACTGTTACCCATCCAATCATACAGACTGCGTTGGAAAACAGCCAATGAGGTGCTCTGTTTGACATGAAGTGGTTGTCTGTTCCAAAGGTGTGGTACCCTCTGGTAGACAAATCTGTCCCTCCAGCAAGTTCTATTAATGTCACATACCAGGTGAAGTTCTTTAGAGTGAGTAACCTGTGTACCATTTGACTTGTGGATATGCAGCATTTCCAATAAAGCAGGGTCAGAGATTGCCTTATATGCAAGGCAGAAATTGTCTCCGAGTAATCTGTATGAAACAGAATAAAGTGACAGTGATTTCAGATGATCCACACAGCACAGATGCTGAAGACCTGGAATTTTTCTTGTAAGGAACCTTTGTGGTTTCTCCAATTGCTGCAGGTGCTTGGAAAGGTACATATCAAAAGGGGTGCTGTACTCAATTATTAGCCTGATGAAGGAAGAGTACAGGGAGGTTATAACTTCTTTTTTCTTGAGGCAATGCCCTTACCTATGAGATGAGCAATATAGAATGCCTTTCTTACCATTATGAAGACATTTTGGTCAAAGGTAAGATACTATCAACCTGTGTGCCCAGGTCTCTCACCACTGAGTGCAAACTTAGGGTGTTGTTATTGATGTGGTAGCTAGCAGGAACATCTTTCTTACTGAACGGGATTATAATAAATTTTTGTCACTGATTTTAAGGCCATGACTTTGGCACCAGTTATTTGTTTGTGTAAAACCCTCTTGCATGATGTTGATATCATTTGGAGATTATATGACCGCTCCCAGTTTGCAGTCATCAGAAAACTTTGCCAGCCACAAACTTTTAGTTTTTGCTTGTCCTTCGGAGAAATAGATTCCAAACAGTAGAGGTCCCAAGACTGATCCCTGTGGAACACCACTGGTTACATATCTGCTGTCGGTGGTGAAGTCCCCTATTTTGACTATATGTGTTCCATCAGTGATCCAGTTAGTGACCCATCTAATTATATAAGGGTCGATACCTAGCTGGGTGAGTTTGTCAATGATGCCTGAGTGGGGGGTTGTGTCAAAAACTTTGGCTAAGTCTAGGCAGGCTGTATGCACAGATTTTCCATCGTCCAGGGCCTTGGTGACTGCCTCGAAGAATTCCACCAGGTTTAACAGGCATGATCTCCCTTTGACAAATTCAAACTGAGTATGGTTGAGTGTTTGGAGATTACCTGTATCTTTGTTGATAAGGTCTATGATGATTCGCTCCATGATCTTGCAGATAAGGCTAGTCAGGCTAATAGGTCTAAAGTTCCTGAAGTCAGTGGAAACACCATCTTTTGCAAGGGAATAACGGTGGCAATTTTCCATTCAGCTGGGACAAAGCCGGTGCTTAGACTATGATTGAAAAGAGTACCCAATAGCGCTGCTAATTCTTGTTGGAGCCCATGTAGGATGTAGCCCGGGATATTATCAGGTCGCATAGATCCTGTGTTTTTGGCCTCAGAGATGCCCTTTACAATGTGCTCTTTAGCGATACAAGGTAGGGGACAGGTGGTATGGATGTCATGGGGTATGTGTGGCAGGGACATTGGAGTGAAGTTTTCACAGAACCTGTCAGCCAACAGGTTAGCTATGTCCTCAGGCTCAGTATATGTGGTATCATTAACTACCAGTTCGGCACAAATCTAGTCCTTTCCTTTTAGGTTATGGATGTAACTAAAGAATGCTTTATGGTTGTCCTTAGCTGAGGAAGCTTATTTATATTTGTAGTTTGCTTTGGAGGACTTCACAAGAAGTCTTATTTGCTTGATTAAGCTGAGGAGGAAGTGTTTCCAGTTGTAAAGCCTGTCAGTGGCAGTTGGCCACCAGGCAGGTTTGCTCTTCCTTGAGGAGCTTGTTTTGGTTCTATCAGGTACGGCCAAGTCAATGCAGTTATACAGGTGTTTGTATAAAGCATTGGTGTACAACTCGGCATAGTTGCCAATTCCATCTGGGGGTGCACTGAAGCTATTTATACCATCCTGTAAGAAATTATAATTTGCTTTGGAGAGGTATTTTTACTTTGGTTGCTGCTGGGGGGGGTTCAGGTGTGATAGTTACTTCAAAAGAGAATAATTTGTGGTCAGATCTCACCAGGGAAGACCATACAGTGGGGGTGCTACAGTGGTCCCCATATTGGTAAGCACCATATCCAGGATGTTGGCACCCCTTGTGGTTATTTTACAGTTCTGTATTTTCTTTAGTTTTTACAGGGAACATTATTTGAATTATGCTGTAAGGGAAGTCCAACCCTGAAATCCTCGACTGTCTCCTACCTGTAATTCCTTATAAGGGAATTAAGGACTAATGCTTCCCAGGTAACTTGCTCGACTGGCTTTTTTATTCACTTTGGAAAAAGCAGCAGGACAAGCTGGACTTTCTGACCGAGTGTGGTAACAATGTAGTCACAGTTTTCATGTTTAGGCCTGCTACACCTTTCTAGACAAAGAAAACAAACTGCTTGGTCTGCATTACAGAATAAGTGCAAGAAATGTACAATAAAGCTGAAGTGGATGTCGTCATAACAATAATTTGTAACATGTAGGTTATTTCCTGCCTTACCTTGATTACCCTGACAGAGAGTTTATCATGTTTATTATCAGTCCATTTCATCCCTATGAATCCCCGGAAACATGGCTAGTGCAGAAACATCTAAATATATACAATAGCAGGTAAAACTCACTGGAGGCTGATTTCACAAGTTCAGAATACTTTATTTACATTACTGAATAGACATAACAGGAAAACTTTGTTTATCAAGAAACAAGGCCATGGTCCATTTAAGTTTCCTACTCTAGCAGAGTGCTCAAACATTCACTGGAAAATCCAAATATTTCTTTACTTGGAATTTTCTGTACTCCTCACATTACACGTTCATCTTCTGTCATGAGTAAAACTACCAGCTGACAACTACCAAGAATTCTGACTCTTGATAAAGTGCTCTCTCTTCCATGAGAGTCAGTTGTCTCTGTCTTCCTGGGTACAACCTCTCTTGTTAACATGATCACAGCAGGTGCTTTCACTTAGTTTCTACTGTTTTGTACCATAATGTCTAGAACAGACATCTCAGTGCAAAACATATAATTCCTTTCCAGTCACATCCCTTGTAGTATGAACACCCATTTCAGTAGCAGATAACATATAAAATACATTTACTCTGATAAGAAGCACCTTTGTATCAAAAGCAGTCTTTTTGGACCATTAACAATATTTAAAAAAAAAAAAAAAAAAAAAAAAAAAAAGGTGTATTTCTTAGTTGCTCAAACATCCACCTTGTCAAAATGACCACCAACCCCCCCCCCTCCAGCATAGAACCCCTAGTTCTGTACTATTTAGGATGAGTCATGAGGCCTAAATAACCCATCTGCATAGAACACTCATGTTATTTGGTCCAAATATCCCATGGCCAAATTTAGAGTTGTTAGCAACCTTTGTCTAACCTCTACATTATTAAACTTTATGGAACCACACAGGATAGGGGAACAGATAAACTGGAATACTGTCGTGCTGAGACTCACGTAATACCCTAGTTTATGTATCTTCCTCATTTATTGCTTTTTTATTTATTTATTTATTTTTCCTGGCACCCTGCATAGTTTTAGGTTTTCCTTCTTCTCGGTCAGTCTTTCAATATGTTGTTTGTCTTTTGGCTTTTTCCCGGTAAGGGGTCGCCACAGCGGAACTCCAGTCCGCTAATGACTGGCAGTACATTTTTACGAAACACCGAGGTGCCAGCTCGACGCCCAACCTTCAATGAAGGCACGCCCAGAAATTAAAGGGATCTGAGTGTTGCAAGCATTTACACTTTGCCAGTACCCACTTTTAGACTGCAGTCTTTTTTTTCAAGGATTATGCCAGTCAAGTGAATTTACAAATACCTGTCAAAGCATCAATTTCACGTTTGAAAGAAAATAACATATCACACTGCATGGTTTTCTGCTGGAGTCTATTCCAAAGGTGGGGAAGGCACTGCTTAATGAAGCTATCTTGCTATTGTGTTTTATTTGCTGATGAAAATGTGATCCCCGATTCTTTTATTTGATGGCGAACTAGAACTGTCATACCAGTTACCGCTGAAGAATCTCTACATTTCTCACTAAGAATTCTTTCACTTCTGGTATGTATGCCTTAAACAAAGTTTCTTCTATTTGAGCAGAAGAGATAGTAGTCCTTTGTATCATACTACTGGCAACTCTCTCAGCTTCAAGAATGACAAGAGAAGTTTCCGCAAGTCAGTAAGTTTAAGGTATTAGTCAGTGAAGACTCGAGCATGGCTGGATCTTGCAGTTTATAAACACCAGGATTGATTTTTAAGCTGTCTATTTCTAAGTATAGCCAAACAACCCACTTATGCCGTACTAATGAGATCATAAAAAAGGCTGAAACATGCATGTCTACAGCTAATGTGGTTTAGCTTTATTGGCCTGAATGGACCCATAAAAAACTTGAAAAGTAAAAAGCCAGGGACATTCAGAAGCCATGTAGCTTAAACACTGGAATGTCCCTATATATCCCATGGGCCTCTACTATAAAAGATTTAAGGTATTTCACAGTGAAGATGGCATTATGGTTCAGTCTTGTGTGTGTGTGTGCGCACACATACATACATACACATACACACACACATACACATGCTATTAATTTATTTCTTTGGTCTTATTTTGTAGCTTTCTTCGTTTTTATTAGACATTTCAATGGGGTCTTGTCATGGATTTATTCTCCACGAAGTGGATGTACACAAACCCCATTTTTAATTTCCCAGAGTCTGGCATTCTTGTTACACATCCTCTATTATATTTCTTTTATTCATTGCATACATTCCCTCACTGCTGGAATAACAATATTCAACCTATCTTGCAAGTTTAAGTATGCTGTTACACTTTTAAAAGGGAATTTTTTGATTTCTCCATGTTTCCTTGGCTATGTCTATCAAGACTCAGAGATGCCTCCCATACAGTAACAAAGAATGCTGAAGTTTGTGGTACCCTTTGTTACAGCAAACAGGAGACAAGAAAGCAAGAGACTCAGTCATTACCATATTGTTCCATGGCTTTCTTTATGATAGACTTCAGAGTTTTACTAAAGTGCTACACTGGATTATCAGTTTAAGAGTAGTGTACTGAAATTCTTAACTGTTTTATTTTAAAACACTGTCAGAGCTGGTGTATTGCCCTGGACATCAGTGGGACATGCTTATTTCTTTGGATATCCCTACCCCAGAGAAAAGATACATGAGCTATTTGGCTATTGAACCAGCACTGGCTTTTCATAGTGCCACTGCTTCCAAAAATGTCACGGCACAGTTAATAATCACTAGAATGTGTTGGCTGGCATTATTAGACATATTTATTTTATTTATTGTTTATTTAACTGGGAGGTGAACTGGTCCAGAGACCTTTTTAGCTGTGACCTGGGCTCAGAAACAATAAATAGTGCAAGTAATTTTAAGTTATACATTTCAAATATGATGGTGTTAAGTTTACATAGTTGCAAAACTTTAGAAAGTTCATATGCAGCTGTTCTATAGTTTTTATAAAGTAGAATATTATGTAGTTATTATACATTTCTAATAAAATGACATTTTTACTTCATTAATGGGTCTAATGTACTTACAGCAGCCCTCCCACATGGTAGCATATTGTTGTGGGCGTTCTTGCATTACATTACACCCAGGGCCAGCGCTAGCATTTTGGGGGCCCACAGCAAATTTCAAGTTGGGGGCCCTACCCAGGAGATTATAAAAAGTGAGACCACATTGCCATCACTCCCCCTTCCCTATCAAGCTCATGTAGCACCATTTAACAATCACTGTGTAGTGTTACTACATTCAGACCATTAAAAAGTCTTGAAATGTTAAGGTACACACTGACTGGCATTTAGTACCAATGTTGCATTATGGCAAGCCCCTGTATCACAGCAAGACAGCCACTCACAATGGTACACACAAACACTGACTGGGACCGTGCAATGGTGCAGCGGTTAACGATGTTGCCCGCAAACAAGAGGTTCTCCGGTTCGATTCTCAGCTGGGGTGCCTTCTGTGGGGAGTCTGCATGTCCTCCCTGCATTTGCATGGGTTTTCTGCCACATTCCAAAGACATGCTTCTGCAGCGTTTCTCCCTGAGCCTCTGCTGAAAATAGGCTCTGTCCTAGATGGCCTTTCCTGGTCAACAAATGTTAAATAAATAAAATTTAGTACCAGTAAATTATGACAAGCCCCTGTACCACAGCAAGGTAGCCACACACAGAGGTTCACACACTGACTGGTATTTAGTACCAATGTTACATTACGATAAACCCCCTGTACCACAGCAAGGTAGCCACTCACAGATGTATACACACACACACACACACACACACACACACACACACACACACACACACACACACACAGACATTGACTGGCATTTTAGTAATAATGTTGTTAACATTATGGCAAGCCTCTGTACTACATCAAGGTAGCCAGTCCCACAGAGGTACACAAAGACACCCACACAGAACACAGACACAAGACAGACAGCTATACAGACTCACACACAGGACATACACACCCACACATGATGAAGACAGCACTACAGTAAGACTGAACATTAAGCATTTAAAATACTGGGCTTATGAGTTAATAATCATTTTAGAATAAGATTTTGCAGTAGCATGTGTTGGGTGACTCCACATTTTTGATGAACAGACCAAAACTAACAAACATCTGGTCATTGTGCAACATTCTCACAGCCCCTACCAACCTCATAACCTCTCAGCATAATTCCAAAGCCAAATATAACTGCAGAACAAAGGTGTAACATCAAGGATAGTTACAAACATTACTATGATAAACTTAGAAAGATATTAGAATAACAGGGATTGCATTAGCATTCATTAAAATAATCAGTACACTCTGCAGAACTCTCATAGCCCCACTAAAAGTCTCAGCAAAATTCTAGAGGAGGTAAAAACAAAGAGAAGGATGTAAAATTATGGACTGAAAACACTGTGTTTATGAATTAATACAGATGGTAGAATAACAGATTTTTCCAGTAGCATGCATTGTGTGAAGCCACATTTTTGATGAGCAACAAACCAAAAATACAGGTCAAACATCTAAACATTGTGCAACATTCTCACAGCCCTACCCCTCTCCCCTGAACTCTCATCTTAACTATTCCAGACAAAGCCAAAAAAAATAAAAAAAACTGCAGAACAAAGGTGTAACCATCAGGGATAGTTTGAAAATTTGCTATGATTAACCTTCGATAGTAGAACAGGGTTTTGCACTAGTATGCATTAAGCCATCCGTACATTCTGCAGAATTCTCACAGCCCCTACCCCTCAGTGTCTCAGCACAATAAATCTGGATGAAGTGAAAGCAAAATGAAAACACAAAGGCATAACATTAAAAAATGTGTTTATGAGCAAACAAAGATGCTAGAATAACAGATTTTGCAGTAAAATGCATTGCGTAACCGCATGTTTTAATGAAAAGACACAAATACCAGGCAAACATCTGAATATTGCGCAACATTCTCACAGTCCATGACCCCCCCTACAAACTTCTCAGCACAATAAATCCAGTCAAAGCAATGATCATAGAACAAAAGCATACCCTCAGGGATAGTTGTAAACATTGCCGGTATATACAGTACTAGTATAACAGGGTTTGCATTAGTATACATTAAAACAACAGCTGTACATTCTGCAACATTCTTGCAGCCGAACTCCCCTCCCAACCTCTCTGCACAATAATTCCAGACAGAGCAAAAAATTATCATAGAACAAAGGTGTAGCATCAGGCATCATCAAACAAAAATACATTAATGAATATTCTTATGCAAGACTAGCTAAAAAAAAACTACATCACATCTGGACATTAATTACAGACAAGCCTTCCTTCCTCAATTTCTTAGAAGATTTCTGAAAAAAGGTAAAAAAAAAAACTTTTACAACCACAGACCCTCACCCCCCAGTCATCTTACCATAAGAACTCTGCAGAAAAAAGTTATAACCCTCCCAGCAAAAATAAAGTTAAAAATAAACCCAGCAACTTACCTTTTCTGCAGTTGATAGAAGGCTACTACCAATCCTCTGCTTGCTTGCCTACACACAGACCAGACCAGTTCAGCCCTTTTAAATTGCCCTCAAAAGGAATGTTTTTCAGATCTTTTAGAAATTGCCCTTACAAGGACAGATAAAATACAGCTGCTTTGCTGGTTCCACGGTCGTTGCAGGAAAACTTAAATCCCCCATCTGTCCTCATGCCATACCTCTCAACCTCTTAGCATGACAAATCTGGACAAAGCCAAAAATAATGGGGGTACAAAGGCTTAAAAATAGGGACACTTTTTAAATATTGATCATAAACTTACAAATGAGCATTCAGGCTTTGCTTTAGCATGCATTTTCTGAAGGATATATAGTAGGGTTACTACCTGTCCCTCTTTGGGCAGTTGTGTACTTTGAAAAAACTAAAAAAAATGGCAGATTTTAGGAGAAAATATATTTCAGAAGTTTTCTTTAATAGTTGTATAAAACGTTTTTTTATATCTGAAACACCTAACTGTTATACAAAATAACATAAGCAGCTCAAATGCTACAAGAATAAATTTCTATTTTGGCAAAAAAATAAACTTCTGTTTTTTGCATTGGCTGTGAGTATGTTTTGTCCTACACAATCTCTCCTTTCTTCAAAAAAAAAAAGTCCCACTTTATGCATTTGAAAGGGTGTCAACCCTAATATAAAATTTGAAACTTAAATGTCTGCCATTATTTAGTGACTTCAATACTCATTGATTTATAAGAAAACCATAAATGTTATGAAGAACAAAACAAAAATTTGAATAAAAATTCTGGACATTCTTAAAAATCTGGGCAGTTCAGAGGTGTTCCTAATGCCAAAAATCCACAGAACTGACCCAATAGACCACAGATAACTTGCTTCCTTGACTGCTGCAGTCAATGAGGTCCCTTGCTTCACTGAAGCGGACCTAATTGAGTGCAGCTTACAAGTGAAGCAAAGGACCTGACTGGCTGCAACAGTCAATGAAGCCAGTCCTTTCAAAAAAAAAAAAAAGTTATCGCACTACGACACTATACAGTTGAATGAACAAGGCACCAAGCAAGGAGCAGAAGAGATGGAGAAACCTGTAGCTGCTTCATGTAGGGACCCTCATATGCAGGGAGATAATCGGAGGCTCCCCGCAGCCGTGGGTTTGGTGGGTGCCTAATGCCAGCTATTTGCATAAATGTGGGCATTTCTGGTTGACTTCAACCGTGATTGACAGCAAGTCAGAAATTCAAATAAAATGCTGCTAAGCTTAATGTCAATAAAATTAATGAAATACCAAACGAAAAGAAAATGAAGTACAAGCACAGCTCTTTTTTTTATTTTAAAAGGCAGGAAATACTAATTGCTCCTCACATGACAAATCCACTATCTTAAAATGATGTATTAAAAGGCAGTAACATTAAAATATCAGTTAAATATATACATAAACATACACACACATTTTTACACACAAAAAAAGTTGCTATTCTTGTAAATTACCTTCTTGTGTTTACACTAATGGGTTATGCTGCAACAACGCTGCATTACAAAATGCTTTAAATGTAAAATTGCAGTATCCTGTTCCTTCTTTATCCATTTTTTTTTCAGTTTTTCTTAATGAATTAAAGGAGAAAAGTTTCAGCATGTCAAAATACAATGATAATTTCCTTGCACAGGAGACTGCTTCTATGGCTTCACTCACCACCTTCTTCCCAATGAAAAGAAATGTCTGAAGTGCATCTGTCCTACCAGTATTGTTACTCACAGGTCGTGTGCTGCTTGGAAATGTAGAAATATGAATTGCAGGAGTATGAGTGCACTTTTTAGTGGTACTCACTTCTCTAGGAGCAAATTACTACTACCAGCACTGCTGTAAATTGTGTACTAATGGGCTACAAGGGCCCCAGTCACTGTAGCAACAGATGTCAGTTTTTCTTCATGGGCCCTGGTAGACCTGTACCAGTTCCTCTAAGATGTCTGCACATGCTTTTTGAGGGGTCCTGGCAAAGAAGTCCAGATAGATGAAAGTCTGTTTTTGAAGGCAAAACATAATAAGGGTTGTAATCTGGACAAAAAGGATTGCTGGATCTTCGGAATTTAAGACTCCATGATAAAAAAATGTATATCTTATGTTCCTGGACCGGAGAGATGCAGGCATACTGTTGCCAGTTATACAGAAATGAGAAGTTATGTACCTAACATAACGTTCCATGTTAGTTGTCTTCTCTTGCCTTCTTTCTTGCTTGATGGGTTCGGAGCCGATCCTCGGCTCCGACTCGGCACTTTGCTAAGCTCGAGAGTCACTTTTACCAGCAAGGCGGTAAGTACCCAGATCTCGTTTGTTGTCTATAGGCAATAACACCTAGCATAAAAAACTTCCCAAAAGGAAGAAAGAAGGAGAGAAAAAGCCTGAAGGATGGTTTTGGAGGACCAGTACTGTATGGTCTTAAGAAGCATTCTTCCATGTAGAGAGAAAAGGTCTGTCCAGGCCAGGGGGAAGGAGGGAGGGTCGCAAGAAAGAAGGCGAGAGAAGACAACTAACATGGAACGTTATGGTAGGTACATAACTTTGCAATGTTAAGTTGTCAATCTCGCCTTCATTCTTGCTTGATGGGACCGCGTCCCTAGCACCTCTATCCTGGGTGGCTCAATGGAACAGACTCTTGAGAACTGTAGAGCCAAAACTGGCTCTGTCCCTGGAGGCCAAATCCAATTTGTAATGAGAAACAAAGGTATGAGGAGTGGCCCAAGTGGCTGCTGCACAAATAGTGTCTAATGGAAGTCTAGCTTGAAAAGCTGTGAAAGTGGCTAAGCTTCTGGTTGAATGCGCTTTAGGTTTCGAGCACAGCTGTTTTCCCCTGAGCTGATAAATTTCAGAGATGACAGAAGAAAGCCATCTAGATAAGGTCACTTTTGAGATAGGAAGGCCTTTTTTGTTATCAGCATAAGAAACAAAGAGCTGATCGGATTTCCTGAATTGTTTTGTTCTGTCCAAATAATATCTGAGTTGGCGGTGAACATCAAGATAATGTAACTTTTGTTCCGATCTGTTTGAGTAGTTTGGGAAAAATACAGGAAGATCAATAGCCTGATTCAAATTACTCTTTGAGGCGACCTTAGGCAAAAGGTCGGATTAGTTCTCAATGATACTCTGTCTTTGTGGAAGACTAAATAGGGGGGGCGAACAGAGAGAGCATGAAGTTCAGATACCCTCCTAGCCGATGTAATAGCAACCAGGAATAAAGTTTTCCAAGAAAGAAATTTCAGGGAACATGAAACAGCTGGCTCGAAGGGAGGAAGAATCAAGGATGTCAGCACTAAATTTAGGTCCCACTGAGGAAGAGGACTCCTGATTGGAGGTTTCAGGAGAAAAATTCCTTTTAAGAAGGCTCTACAAAGCCTGTGGGACATAATGTTGTGATCTGTGAACCCGACATGAAAGTTCGAGATAGCAGCCAACTGAACTTTGACCGTGGAAGAAGAGGAGCCCGCGTGAAAGATTTCCGCTAAGAAATCCAAAACTGCTTGTACTGGAGCAGTAAAGGGATCAATATTTTTAGCTTTTGCCCAACAAGAAAAGCGTTTCCATTTGCTAGTATAAATCCTCCTAGTAGAGGATTTTAGGGAAGCTACTATGATGTCTCTAACAGGAATAGAGATCATAGGAAGCCTGGCTAAGGAAGGAAGTGGAGCAACCATGCTGTGAGGTTGAGAGAAGGGATAGACCGGTGCAGCTGACCCGATTGGTGAATCAGAAGGTCTGGCACTGGGTCCAGATGCCACGGCTGCACCAAAAGGTGACGATGGAGGAACGGAAACCAAATCTGTCGAGGCCAATAGGGAACAATGAGAATCATTTTGGCTCTCAAAACGGTGGCTTTCTGGAGTACTTGTGGAATCAGCGGAAAAGGAGGAAAGGCATAAAGAAGTCCCTGAGGCCAATCCTGGGTTAGAGCGTCTCTGGGGGGATGGCCTGGCAGTGGGAAGAGAGAGAAGAAGTCTGGGCATTTGCTGTTTTGGGGAGTAGCAAAAAGATCGCAACATGGGCGGCCCCATTCTAGAAAAATCTCCTCCACTATAGATTGTTTGAGAGACCACTCGTGAGGCATGAGAATAGCTCTGCTCAATCTGTCCGCTAAAATGTTGGTTTTCCCAGGGATATGCGTTGCTACCAGAAACCGATGAGAGGAGATCGCCCATTGCCAAAGTCTGAGAGCTTCTCGACACAAGGGGTAGGACTTGGTTCCGCCCTGTTTGTTGATATACCATACTACAGACATGTTGTCTGTGTGAACTGCAATTGTTCCCAAGGGAAGAAAGTCGTTGAGGGCTTGCAACGTTAAAAGCACTGCTCTCATCTCTAGGACATTTATGTGCAGGTGGTATTCGAACGGTTGCCACGTCCCATGAACCATCCTGCCTTGATAATGACCCCCCCCCCCCACGCGATCAGGGAGGCGTCCGTAGTGACTGTGGCTACCGGGCTGGGGTACAAAGGGTCTGCCTTGGTGAATCTGGGGAGAAGTAATCCACCATGAAAGATGATTCCTGCAAATTTGTGTCACCAGTATTTGGTGACGCATCGGAAGTTGTTGGTAAGACCACTGAGCGAACAACATCCACTGAAGCAGGCGCATATAGAAGCGGGCCAGGGGAAGAAGGGTGATGGCCGCAGCCATGAGGCCCAACACCTTTAGAACCATTCTGGCTTGTACTTTCTTGCTGGCTAGGATGATCCTCACGTGACTTTGTATATCTGAGATTCTTTGGTCTGTGAGGGTTGCTGACATCCGAACAGTGTTTAAGTTTGCGCCTATGAAAGTAATAGACTGGCAGGGCCATAAGGAGGATTTTTCGCAGTTGATCAAAATTCCCAATTGAGTGCAAAGATTTATTGTGTAATCCCTGGCTTGAAGAAGTTGATGCCTGGTGGTGGCTGAAAGGAGCCAGTCGTCGAGATACGGAAACACCTGGAATCCTTGACGTCTCAGGTGAGCCGTGACCACTGCCATACATTTGGTGAACACTCTGGGGGCTGTAGTGAGACCAAAGGGCAGGGCTCTGAATTGGAAATGACTGGACCCTAGCCAAAAGCGGAGAAACCTTCTGGGGCGTCTGTGAATTTTTATGTGATAGTACGCATCCTGAAGATCTATTGAGCACATCCAGTTGTCCTTCTCTAGGAAGGGCAGAATTGACTGAAGTGTGACCATTCGAAATCTTGTCTTTCTCACAGACTTGTTGAGTCTGCTGAGATCCAATATTGGTCTCCATTCTCCCGTCTTTTTGGGGACCAAAAAGAATCTTGAGTAGATTCCGGGCTCTGAATGGTCTGTTGTAACTGGCTGAATGGCTCTTTTTTGTAGAAGTTTTAATACTTCTAACTCTGCAATTTCCCTTAGACCGGGTGGTACATCTGGAAGGGAATTTGAGTGAGAGAAAGGACTTTCCTCGAAAGGAATTTTGTAACATTCGGATATGATCGACTGTACCCATCTGTCTTGAGTGAGGGAACGCCAGGCTTCTGGGTACAGCAATAGTCTTCCCCCGACTGCCTCCAAGGATGGACAGTCGGGCAACATCTCAGGGATGCTGAAAGGGCTTGTCAGAGAGAGGCTCTCTGCTTCCCTGGTTTTGTGGACCCCCTCTGCCTCTAGAGCGGCGTCTGTTATTGTTACCCCCTCTGCCTCTAGGGGTAAACTGACCACGTGTATCCGGCGTGACTCCCTGGGATTTGCGGAACTACATCTTGCCACCCTTCTGTCCTTTAGGGTAAGGTCTAGAAGGAGTGGAAAAATGGACCCCTACGGCAGAAAGAGTCTTGCCGTCCTGCTCACACCTGGTCAATGTATCCTTCACTTGAGGGCCAAACAAAGCTGACCCATCAAAGGGAGAGTTTGTGAAGGACGCCTTAAAGGGATCTGCAAAATTACAGAGCCGCATCCAGGCTTGGCGTCTAAGAGCCACACCTGTACCTGCGGCCCTACTCGCTCCATCTGCTGCATATGATATCAGTTGCATGGAGGAGTTAGCAATAGAATTAAGGATTCCTAGCTGCGAAGCAATTTTTTCTTGAGCCCCTGCAGCTGTGGGATCCTGTACTACTTCACCCAGCTCCTTAAGGATGTCCCTTTGGAGTCTGGTGAAGTGACATAAGTAGTTCAGCGAACGCATAGCAAAGGTCGCTGAAGAGAACATCCGCTTACCATACCTATCCATGGTCCTAGAGTCCTTATTAGGAGGATGGACAGGTACGGAAGGATCTGCAAGTTCCTTCTTAGTGGCAGCCGCCACCACCATGGCATCAGCAGGGACACCTTTCGTAAGGAATTGCTTATCCGAAGGGGCAGTAATAAATGTTGACGGCCTCCTAGGAACTGGCTCTATAGAGTCAGGAGCAGCCCAAGCCTTTTGAGAAATAACCTCCATGACGGGGTCGAAAGGCGGAGACACCCAGGAGGTGGAGGGCCGAGATCCAAACGCCTCTAGGTATACCGACTCATCCTTAGAGGGATTATTGGAGGGCCAGTTTCCCCTCTGTTTTAGGAGTTCTAGGATGTCTGAAAAGGAGACATCCTCAGAGGGGGATCTTTGGGATCCCTCCGACTCATCTAAGTCAGTATCTGAAGTGATAGACTCAGGGGAGTCTATGTGTTTCCTCTTACAAATCCTCTTGCGCGGAGGATCCCCTGACTGATCAGGAGAATCCTCGGAAGAGGGGGTTCTTCCCAGTGGGGAAACCTGAGGCGGAGGATCTCTGGGTCCGGGAGCAAGAGAGATGGCAGAGATATCGACAGGCACCGTAGAGGGAGGAGCTAAGGGAACAGACTGCTGGCTGAGTCCAGTGGCCAGCACACTCTTCATCACCTCGAAGGCCCCCCTCCCAGGGAGGTCCGAGAGAACCCGTTCCGAAGAAACCAGAATTCCTGGGCCCACTGAAAGGGAAGGCTCCGAGGCAGAGGTCGGAGCCGAGCTCACCAAGGCCGAGGCTCCAAGGGGAAGAGTTGGGTCGGACAAGGATCCGATGCCACTCACCCCCTCGGAGGAGACCAGGGAAGCCCAACCACCGAATCCCTCTAAGGAAGGTCTCGAAGAGGAGACAAGAGTAGATGCTGAGGGAGCAGAAGGGGGGGGGGTATCCACCCCTCAGCCATAGCAGAAACTATTCCCGAAGACTCCAGCTCCAAACTCTGAGGTAGAGTCAAAGGAGGAACTACAAGAGGGTGTGGACTAATAGTCGTCTGTTGAGACGGACTATGTAGCATCTGGGCCAGTGCCTGTGATTTCAATAATCTACTGACCACCCTCTCTAAATCATGGTCAGAAAGCCTGGATGACCTAGATGATCGGCTCTGATGGCTCCGTTCCGAGAGGAGAGGTGAGGCCGGAGCCGAGAGTATCGGTTCCAAGGAAGGGGACCTGGACCTCTTCCTCGAAGGAACCATCGGAGCCGACGAAACCATAGATGCAGTTGGAGCCGAGGACTTTTCGGCACCGACAGAAGGTCTCGATGCATCGGCTCCGGCCGGAGCCGATACAGACATAAAAGTAAGGGTGTCGGAGCCGACACCGAAGCCTGAGCCACATGGTGGTCGGAGCCAGTCGGAGCCTACACCGATGTGACTGAACCAGTATCGGCACCGATAACCATCGGTGCCGAAGGTTTATGCAAACCAGGATCGGCTCCAGCTGGAGCCGATCTCGACTCAGAAAGAGTCGGAACCGAGGCCGCAGGCTTAGACACAGAAGCCTGGGCCTTGGAAGACTTAGAAATCTTGCTCGGAGCCGACTTAGCCGGAGAGCCCTCCGGTTTAAGAAGACCCCTTAAAATCAATTTATTTCTCCTCTCCTGCAGGACTCTCTGGCTAAAGGAATGACAAATCGCACAGGAGTCCTGCAGGTGGAGAGGTCCCAGGCAGTATAAGCAAGAAGTGTGACCGTCTGTCAGAGACATCTTCTGACAGCACGAGTCACACTTCTTAAAGCCTGAGACCCTTTCTTTGCACATAGTTGCAGAAAACACACACAACACATTCCCAATAAGAACAAGTTATCCCAAAAAAATTGACAACTAACCTCTCACACACACACACACACACACACCCTGACAAGGGGGGGGATGGGAGGGGAGAAGGCCTGACTAAAAAAATTAAGGAGTGAGGGAAATTTTAGTCAGAAAAGGGCTTAATATAAACTAAAAACGTTAAATATAAAGTTTAAAAGTGAAAAAGGGGCTAAGATAGTTTATTATAAAACACTTACCAGGAGCTGGCAAAAGGAGGACCTCATCAGCGAAGCGGCAAACGAGATCTGGATACTTACCGCCTTGCATCATGGGATATGGGGCTGCCTCGAGCTGGTTAAAAGTGACTCCCGAGCTTAGCAAAGTGCCGAGTCGGAGCCGAGGATCGGCTCCGAACCCATCAAGCAAGAATGAAGGCGAGATTGAAAACTTAACATCATGTCCTTCCTGGCACCATAATTGTTTCTGACCAGCTGGCAGCCTACAGTGCAATCTCTGCAATACAGGGAATGAATTTTCAACATCTGACTGAAAACTACAGTTTCAGCTTTGTTGACACCCGTAACCAGATTGTGCACAAATGTAGCTGAGGCAATGTAGTCCTGAGCCAAAAAGGAATTCAAATGAATGGCACAATGGTGCACATGGTGTCCTCACACCAAGATGAATTTATGTGGCACGCTACATACAAGGGGGACTTTGATTACACATTCCATCCAGACTAAATCATAACCGTGAATTTCATGGTGACAAACCATTAACATCACAGATGGAAGAAACAGATTTGAATAATGAACAACCACAGAAGGAAAATGAAAAAGCAGCAGCATAGGATGTAAATCTAGAGAAGGAAAATGAAGAGGAAGAAACATTGGACACAGACCCATGACAACGAGAAGTAGCTGCATACACTTCTGCCACTCATTTATCTTAACTGAAACATAAAAGTAAGATAAGTACAACTAGCAGCACAACCATTTTTTTCATTTTGAAGACCATTTAGAACTTTTGATGTAGTTACAGTATTTCAAAAATTGGTTGTTTACTTCACCTTGAGAAACTCAACATATATTTTTAATTTATGTTAAAAGTAAATACTTATTTTCAATTTATGTATAGTTACTTAATAAACAAGCTATTTAAATCATATTGAGATACTTAAACTATTAATGTGGTTATAAATATACTGTTTCATTCATTTTAAAACAGTTAAACAGCTTACTTAATGCATGTTGAGTTAATTAAATTATTTTTAAAAAGTTTTATTCAAACCCATTATATATAGTTTTGCATTGTATGTTGCTTGTGTCATTCAACAGTTTTATTAAACATGTTTATGTCCTGCAATGCTTCCTAGTCTTACGTATTGTTTTTTTTTTACATTACTACTTAAACTTTTACAAGTATAATTACAATTTGGGTTAAAAATAAATGAGTATAATTTTATACATCTTTACTTATCCTTCTACTTAATAGCCTTAAATCAGCTGTTTTGGATTTAATTGTTCACTGACACTTGTTAATATTAATAAACCATCCCAGTGTGTTACTTGGGAGGGGTTTGCAAAGTCAAATGGGGGGGGAGCTACTATAAGTCAATTATGCCCATTAATGGGCACACAAGAGTCCTAGTTATTTGCTTGAAAGGAAAAGTACAGTTTTGTACCTACCATAAATGTAGATGTTCGAGGATTCCATTGCTGCAGTCCTGACTATTGGGTATAGTCCGCGTCCCAGTCAATACCAGAGATAGAGCTGACGTCGTCAGGGGCGCACAGACCGCGCCAGGCCAGTATAAGGCTGGCGTGGTCAGGCGCGCTGGCTGCCCGGGCGGTACTAATGCGCATGACCGACGTCATATCCTCAGTCTTTTCTTGCCCCAGATGTCAGAAGACCCAAAAAGACAAGTCCCCAAAACAACCTGCACCAAAAACATGTATAATATATACAACAATATATACATATATATATAAAATATAAGCATGTAAACTCACCTACACAACCACGAAACACAGAGGGAAGGAGGGAGGACAGCAATGGAATCCTCGAACATCTACATTTATGGTAGGTACAAAACTGTACTATGTTCTTCGCCTTCCATTGCTGCAGTCCTGACTATTGGGTAGAATCCCAAAGCAGAGGTAAGGGAGGCTGGCAAATTATAAAGTAGCAGGAGCTGACAACATGCCTTGTAAAACAGCTGTGGCAAAACCAGCCCTAGTCTTAGAGTATATAGGCAGGTGATAATGCCTAGAGAAAGTATGCACTGAACTCCAAGTAGCTGCTTCCAGAATATCCTTAGTTGCCACCCCTTAGAAATGCTGTTGAAGTGGCAGTAGCCCTAGTGGAATGAGGCCTAATCCCAGCTGGAACCTCTTTGCCATGATGGGAATAACAAAATGCAATGCAAAAGCCAATCCACCTAGAAATAGTTTGTTTTGACACAGGCTTGCCCTGTGAACTCAAAGCAAAAGAAACAAGTAACTGCTGAGACTGCCTAAAATTCTTAGTCCTGCTCAAATAATAACGCAATTGCCTGTGTACATCTAAAGTGTGCAAAATCTTTTCCCCTTTATTTTGAGGATCTGCAAAAACGAGGCAAATGAATAGTTTGGTTTAAAGCCACACTAGAAACCACCTTAGGCATAAAGGAAGGATTATGATACCCTGTCCTTATGGAAAATCAAAAGGGCTCTACTGCCATAAGGGCCTGCAACTCAGACACCCTTCTTGCAGAAGTAATAGCCAACAGAAAAGCAGTCTTCCATGACAAATATTTCAATTCAGCAGTAGCTGCAGGCTCAAAAGGTTGTAGAGTAAGTTTTTCCAACACAAAATTGAGATCCCAAGCAGGAGTAGGAGCTCTACGGGGGTCTTATATTCTTTGCCCTCTAAGAAACTGCTTGAACAAAGGATGCGAAAACAAAGGTGGGTCACAATCATAGTGAGCTGAAATTGCTGCAGCATGAATCTTTATGGAAGAGAAGGACAAACCTTTGTCCAATAATTCAGTAAGATATTGAAGAGCCACACTCAAATTAGGCTCTGAAATCTCCAAATTCTTTGCTGTACTCCAAAATAAAAATCTCTTCCATTTTTCCACTCTCCTAGTACTAGGCCTTCTAGCTTCCATAATCACATTTAAAACTTGTTGAGGAAGCTGAGACCTGCTGTGCTTCAACACAGAATATGCCAAGCTGTGAGATGAAGAGATTGAAGCTTGACATTGAGCAGATGACCGTCCTTCTGAGATAACAGATGAGGAATCAGAGGTAAAGGCCATGGAGGCTTCTTTACAAGACTCCGAGAAGTGGGTACCAGTGTTGCCGAGGCCAATCTGGAGCTATCAAAATCATCCTTGGCCTGTCTTGTCTGACCTTTAATAATACCTTTGGAAGAAGAGGCAGAGGTGGAAAGGCATAGACATGAAGGTTTTTCCAACTGAAAGACAGAGCATCCACTTTCCAAGCTGTGTGATGAAACCCCTTTGTGCAATACTTTGGCAGCTGGTGGTTTAGTGGAGAAGCGAACAGATCTATGTCTGGAGTTCCCATGACACTGTCAATTTCTGAAATACATGAAGATCCAGTTTCCACTGTGGGGATCCATGATTTGTCTGCTTAATACATCTGCTAGGGAGTTCTGTGCTCCTGGCAGAAACCTTGCCTGAAGAGTTAGTTGCAGGCTTAACGCAGTCTCCCATAAAATCATTGCTTGCCTGCATAGAGGATAAGAATGTGTTCCCCTGCTTGTTGATGTACCACATGACAGTTGTGTTGTCTGTTAGAATCAACACCTGCCCTGGAAGAAGTAACTCCTTGAAAGCCATCAATGCAAACTGGACTGCTAACATCTCCTTCATGTTGATATGTAGATGCTGTAGTCTGGCAGGCCACTTGTCTTGTATCCACTTTCCATTTAGATGAGCTCCCAAGCAGTGTCCGAGGCATCTGTCGTTAAAATCTGACTCGCCTCTGGCCGGGTCACAGAGAGTCCCTTGTTTAGGTGACATTCCTGAGCCCACCACAAGAATTCCTTTTGAAGGCAAGGTATTATGTGAATGACAGTGTCCAAATCTTGGCAGTGCTGTGTCCATACATTTTGAGATACCATTGCAGCTTCCTCATATGCAGTTTGGCATTGGGAAGCACCAGAATACAAGATGCCATGAACCCTAATGCTTGAAGGACTGTCCTTGCAGTCAGCACGGACTGATGAGATAGTTGATGGAAGTAAAGTGACAGACTCTTTTGTTTGTCCGGGGTTAAAAAGGCCATCTGGGCTGCTGTATTCAGTCTCACACCCAGAAAGCACATGTCTTGAGAGGGTACTAGACTGGACTTTATTTCGCTCACAGAATACCCTAGGCATCTTAGCACTGCTATGACATATTCCAGATGCTGTAGAAGGTCTTCCTTTTCTTGAGCCAGAATCAGGCAGTCGTCCAAGTAAGGATAGATTTGAATGTCTTGAAGCCTGAAGTAAGCTATCACTGGAGCCAGAACCTTTGTGAATACTCTGGGCAGTAGATAAGCCAAAGGGCAATGCAGAGAACTGATAATGAAAATCTCCAGTTCGAAACCGCAGATACTTTCTGCAACTTAGCCTTATAGGCACATGAAGGTAAGCTTCCTTGAGATCCAAAGTTACCATCCAGTGATCCTTGCCCAGCAGAGGTAACAGTTGCTGTAACGTCAACATCTTGAACTTGGGAATGTCCAGATAAGTGTTGAGGATAGATAAATCCAAAATTGGTCTCCACGTGTTCCCCTTCTTTGGGACTAGGAACAGGCGAGAATAAAATCCAGCCCCTTTCTGATACAGGGACTGGCTGAATGGCCCCTATCTGGAGTAACTGAGAAACTTGCTTGTGAGCCTCTTTTCTTTGTGGAGGAGGAACATCTGGCATGCCTTTGAAAGGGGCATTGTGTGGAAATAAAATCTGTAACCGTGATGAATGATATCCAGCACCCATCTGTCTTGAGTGATTAAATCCCAATTTTCTTTGAAAAGAGACAATCTTCCTCCCAAAGGAGCTGCCAGACGAGAATCCACTGGCAGCTGAAAAGGCAGGTCATTGGGTCTGCTTACGAAAGGACCGACCCCTGCCCTCACCAGAAGTCTGAGCAGGTGAACTCTCTGATCTAGGCCTAAATGAACCTTGAGCCCTGCCCCTACCACGTCTAGACCTACCCCTAGACTGGGAACCATAAGCAGGATATGTCCACCCCTTAGCAGGCCAATTTCTACTAAACTTGGAGGCTGCACCTGCAAAAAATCTTTAACAGTCTGCATAGACTTAGCTTTGTCTTCCATTTTCTTTAAGACTGCTTCCACAGGCGGTCCAAACAACACATCAGACTGTAAAGGAGCATCCAAAATCCTGGTCTTAACATGCTCAGCTAAATTCTGATCCTTCAACCAGGCATGTCTGCGAAGAACAGAACTAGTAGCAGCCACCCTCGAGGAGGCCTGAACAGCATCAAAACCACACTGCAAAGAATGCTTACCCACTTGTTCAGACACATGAACCAAATCCAGCAATTCTTTACACTCAATACCTTCCGCCAAAGCATCCACCTTAGATTTCAATTGTGAAAGGAGATAATTCTGATATTTTAGCATGTGAAACTGACAATTCAATGCCCTCATGGCTAGAGTGGAAGAAGTATACACTTTCTTACCCCACCTATCCAAAGCCCTTGCCTCTTTATCAGAAGGTACAGGATTTTTAACCACAGAAGCTTTAACACCTTTAGGCCCCTGAGAAATAGTTTCTGGGTCCGCCCTAGGACTCTTAAACAAATACTTATGAGCTTCGGGCACCCTATAATACCTATCAGGCTTAACAGGAGCAGGAGGCAAGGAGTCAGGGTTCAGGGAAGCCTCTGCAAAACATCCTCCACCACATTCAACACAGGAGGAATAGCTAAGGGCCTATGCTGGGGTAAAACAAGAATTCCCTAAGCCTTTTCCTGAATCAGAGTAATCCTGGCCTTCCCATTTAAAGTGCTCCCTCATGGAGTGAAGAGTCTCTGAAAATGAAAAATCCTCAGGAGGAGAA
Organism: Protopterus annectens; assembly: GCF_019279795.1. Taxonomy (NCBI): domain Eukaryota; kingdom Metazoa; phylum Chordata; order Ceratodontiformes; family Protopteridae; genus Protopterus; species Protopterus annectens. Next base: position 185,530,431 of record NC_056737.1, on the reverse strand, counting down.
GCTGTAGGAGTGGAATCATCCACATCAGAATCAGAATAAGTAGGAAACTCTTGTAAGTCTTCCACAGAAGACTCTGAAGCCTGTGAACACTGTTCAAAACTATCAAACTCCTGTTCCACCCTAGGCCTCTTATCAGGGGGCATAGAACCTCTAATTAGAGTAATCAAATCTTCAGCCATTTTAAGCATATGTTTCTTAGGCACAGAGCCCAAATGCTAGGAGAAGCCCCCACAGAAGCTGAACTTGGCCTACCTCTAAAAGAAGCTTTGGCAACAGAAGGAGAGGCCCTAACCACCTTGGGAAGAGAGGGAAGAACAGTTACCTCAGAAGCCCCTCAGCCTGGCCTACCTCCTGAGAAGGCACATCCTGTAACAATAAAGTATCCGCCTGAGACTCCACGGAGACTCCTGGCAAAACCTCTGGCTCCACTGAGCCTACTAAAGAACCGACGTCCGGGACTGCCGGTTCCTCACCCCTAGGCTTCACTGTTTTGTCCTTGCGCTTCTTGGATGAAGCAGCATCCGACGGCATATTATAATTGCAACGCTTTCCAAACACTAACCTAGCACAATCTAGCCTCCTCTTAATAGTGCGCTTGTTAAATCTAGCACAAGAGCGGCAACCAACAACGACGTGCACAGGCCCTAAACAAGGTATACACAATGTATGATAATCCCTATGCGGTATCTGCTTCCCACAAGAAATACAGTTATTCACTTTTCTGACATCCGTTAAATACTGAGGCAAGAAAAACCAAAATGTTGGGTTACTTAGCCAACTCTGTTTCGGTCTGAAACTCCGGAAAATCTCAGAACGCCAACCTGCACTCGCAAAATTGCTTCTGCATCGGACCATGCGGCAAAAAAGACTGAGGATATGACGTCGGTCATGCGCATTAGTACCCTGACGTACTGACGTCAGTCTAATGCGCCCTGACCGACGTCAGCCTTATACTCTGGTATTCGGGCCGACTGGGACGCGGACTATACCCAATAGTCAGGACTGCAGCAATGGAAGACGAAGAACATCTCAATAATAGGGATATGTATCAGCTAAGCTCTAAATACAGGATGTGGTAGAGTCTTCTGAAATGAAATTCTGGGCATGCTTCACAGAAATTCTCAATTGCTTTCATTACATAAGGTCAATAAAACCTTGTTAATGTTCTAGCTTTAGTTTTGTCCTTCCCAAGATATGACTGGGTCAGTTTCATCACAGGTACTCAAAAAAGTTTTTAGAACTAATAGCTGGTGTAGTATTTCTTCTCTGTCTTTATCAACCCTGTAAAGTAAATCATTATTTATCTAAAAATATGGGCCTGTTATGGGGCCTCTCTGTTTATTTACCCATAATATTCCTCCAGTTAAGCTTTCTAAAGATTGTCATTGCTTTCCTGCAAATCTGACAAGTCAGGAACATTTTTGTGAAGTGGATGATGTTCCTTTTTCACCTAAGAAGTTGCTTATGTTTGTGTAAGTACCTGCTGCTCAGAGTCCCATTTCTGAAAAGCCCCCTGTTATAACACTACACAGTGAAACATACATCTCTATTCAGGTTCCCCTTCTTTTCCCACAGATTTTCTTTTTTTTTCACCCTTTCCTTTCTCTACATAGGCATCTTTCATTGCTTCAGTGACTGGAATCTTTTGACAAGATTCCATATCATGCACTAAGGGCGCTTCCATGTTAGTCTCTGTAGTGAGTTCTTTCATTCGCAACTGCTTTTTTTCCCACCTGGTAATACAGGTTCTTGTCTGGCATTTTCTGTAATGACTTATTTCAATAGCTTAACAACTTGGCTTTTCTTGAAATACAAGTTTTTTTTTCTGCCTTTCAGCCAAAGCCAGGTTTACCTTTCTTTTGAAGTTTCTATTCCCATCCATTTTTTTTCTATATCAGGTCTGTGTATCACTCTGGTGTTGCCCTTTCCCATCCTTATTAGAAGTATACAAAAACCTGTGTACTCTTAACAGTGTCACGCTGCTGCTGTTACTGCCCTTCCCCATTTTTACTTGAGGTATACTCAAGTCACAAAGCATCTACATGTGCATCCCCTTAATTTTCACAGTGTTTTGAACGTAATTCAGTGTATACAAGAGTAACATTTTAGAACACGACTTTACAAAAAATAAAATAAAACAGTAAAAACAAAGGCATTTCCATCAAGTACTAAGAATAAAAGATCTCTTATTTTGATAAAAGTCTGAACTCATAGTTGTTAAATTGGGTATTGGCTGGCATCCTGTTTTCCAAGTTTTTTTTTTGTTTTGTTTTTTTCTGGTCAGCTATCACAATTCGCTTTTCATTCAGCAGCTCAGTCAGTTGTTTTATTTTGCGAAGCACTGAAGGATCCTGTTTTTTCCCCTTTAGTTACTTTTTTTTTTTTATTTAATGGTCAACATTATTTAAAAAAAAAATACATGTCTAGCTAGCGCTGATGGTTCCTGATCAGCATTCAACACTATAAAACAAGTTTTCTCATCTCTTACAGCCTCCAAGACATCTTTTACTTCTATATATTACTTCTGAATTTCTGTAACTTATTTCAGTGCCAGAAAATATGTGACCAGTCTCCAACTTTACCTGCTAGACATCTCCAGCATTGAGTACTGCAACCATTATAAATTTCCCAAATCTTTTAGGTGCATACCAATACTTGTGTAGACCTTTCCTAGGAAATATCCAAAACACTGTGAGCTTGGTAGGGGACTTTAAATATTTGAGTCACTTTTCAACTAGACTCTGTTCTATCTGTTTTCAATAGTCTCTACCAAACTTGTGACTGTCCTCTAGTGCAGAGCTTTAAAGGTTTTAGAGGTCATTATATGACAATATTATATATCATATACATACACATCCATTTATATATATATATATATATATATATATATACATCCCTGTTACAGACATAAATGTACATTTTTATATGTGTGGGTATGTCTGCATTGTCCTACATACCCTGATAATGGTGACTAAAGCTGCACTATAACACATATATAATGTTGCTCAAAGAACCAAAAGCAAGGGCTCAACAGTAGATAAAGCACTTACTTACAGCCCTTTGCCTGCTGGGTGTCACCACACATACACCAACGGGTGGTGTTATGTATCATGTTGTGTACGAACGCATTGACAGAGCACACTGTTTTTGCCCACAGGCTTTCCCATCCAAGTGCAAACACCCACATATGGCCAAAATAGGTACTGTAGCCACATAGCTAGGATAAAAAAAAACAGTTATCTGACAGCTAGGCTACATGATGCACTGAACAGTGAGAAGCAATGTCACTCTGCAGACCACACATGCTGTTCAACACAAGCCTAATTTATGTACTCTGCAAATAATTGCCTGCAGTCATGTATAAAACAGACTTCAGCCATGGCGCACGTGATAAATATGTGATCTGTAGTGTGTAAGACTAGATTGGTGGGCTTCTAATCTCACTAAAGGGCCACTTGGTGTGTATGTGTGTGCATCTCCCTGCAAAACAAATGGGAATCCCACATTGACTACCAAACTGAAAAGGTTTTCACTTTTTGACCCTTGTAGGTAATGCCAGCCTCCAAGCTCCTGTCCTCCACAAGGTCTGCTGATGTCATGTACCTTAAGACTACCAGCTACCATTATAATGTCAGACTGCAGCCATGGCACATGTGATACATACTGTGATCTGTAGTGTGTAAGATTAGATAGGTAGGGGTTTTAATCTCACTCCAGGCCACTTGGTGTGTATATGTGTGTGTATGTGTGTATCTCCCTGCAAAACAAATGGGAATCTAACATTGACTACCAAACTGAAATGGCTTGCACTTTTTGGCCCTTGCAGGTGACACCAGCCTGCAACCTCCTGTCTTCCACAAGCCTGCTGATTTCATGTACCTTAAGACAACCAACTTCCATTATAATGTCAGACTTCAGCTGAGGTGCGTACAACACATACTGTGATCTGTAGTGTTTAAGACTAGATAGGTAGGGGCTCTATTTTCACTCCAGGACAATTGGTATGTGTGTGTGTGTGTGTGTGTGTGTGTGTGTGTGTGTGCATGTGTGTATGCATGCGTGTGTGCATGTGTGTGTGTGCGCGTGCCCATGTGTGTGCATATGCATCTCCCTACAAAATAAATATGATCACCACGCTGACTTAGAAAGAACTAGGGTTTTGCAGTTTTTTGGTTGTAGCAGGTGATGTGTGCCTCCAAATTCCTGACCACAACAAGGCCTGCTGATGTCATCTAGCATAACATTACCTAAAGAGATGTTAACAGCAGACCTGAGCTGTGGGACGTGCGTTAAGTACTGTGATCTGTAGTGTTTACCATTAGATAGACAGGAGTTCATATCTAATTGCAGCCAACTTGGAGTGTGTGTGCTGTGCAGTGTTTTGAAAGCATTAATTGGTAGTGGTACTATTCTCACTATAGCCAGGTTGGTGTGTGTAGATGTTATACCATTATACATCAGTGTGTGTGTGGGATCATTAGACATTTGTAGCCTAATGGCCCTGTCCCTTAAAATCCTAGTTAAGTTCTTACCCTTATTTACATGATCAGCACATATTGCCCCTGTCCAGGAGGGAGACATGCAGAAGCCCTGAAATGACGGTCATCCAGGAAGTCATACAGATTGCATCTGAAGAGGGCCAATGAAGTGCACTGTTTGCCATTATGTGGGAGTCTGTTGCAAAGGTTTGTTAAAGTCTGGTAGACATATCACCCCCACTAACATGTATTAGTAATGTCACATACCAGGTTAATGTCCTTACAGCGAGTAATCCATGTACCATTCCAGCTACAGGTATGCAGCATTTCTAATACAGCAGGGTCACACACTGCCCTGTATGCAAGGCAGAAATCATATCTGAGTAGTCTATATGACATAAGCTACAATTACAGTTATTTCAGATGATCCCCATAGCACAGATACTGGGGACTTGAAGTTCCCTTGTGAGGAACCTTTGTGTTGTCTGCAACTGCCACCAGTGTTGGGAAAAGTATGTGACAAAATGGCCATTGCACACAGATATTGCCATGCTGAGGGAAGAGTATGCAGAGTTTATAAGTATGTCATTATCAGGTGACAGTGCCCTCAGTAATCACATGAGTGTGATGTACTTCCCTTCTTACCATTCGTGAAAACGGTAAAGTAGGTGTAAACCTGTGTGGCCGGGTCTATCACCCATCAGCATTGTACATCAGGTGTTGTTACTGATGTGCTATTTAACCTGGAATGTTGATGTTACCAATGGAAATGATACTACATACACATTTGCATGAGATTTAGAGCTATGAGTATGTCAACAAGCATTTGTTCATGATGACTTTCTTGTAAGAGATTGACACGATTGGGGGATTGTATGACCGCTCCCAATTTGCTGTAACATGAAGAGCTTTTCAGATACAGCAGAATCAATGCAGTTGTACAAGTGCCTGCATAAAGCATTAGTATAGAGCTTGGCATAGTTGCATGTCCCATCTGTGGGGGGAAGTGCAGTCAAGCTGCTTGTACCATCCCATAGAAGGTTATAATTTGCTTTTTGAATTTTATTACTGTGTTTGCTGTGTGTGTGTGTGGGGGGGGATCAGGTATGATTCTTACTTTTAAGGAGACCAATTAGTGGTCAGATCACACCAGGGAGGACCTCACAGTGGGGGTGCTACAGTGGACACCCATACTGGTAAGCAACTGATGCAGTACATCAGTTCTCCTTATGGGGATGTCACTCCACTGGTTCAGGGCACTGTAGTTAAGGACGTGGACTAACCTTTGGGCAAGTGAGTTTCTGCATGAGCAGCCAACACAGTTGGTGGGTAGTGAAACTTATCCCACACCATGGTGTTGTGATATATCTTGACAGATGCAAGTAGATTCAAATAAGCACTACGGGTGTCTTGATTCATGGAGTTGTTCCTGTAGCTGGCAATGGCTTGATTAGGTGCCCTACCAACAGTGAATATCATCTGCAGTGTCTCCAGGGAATCACACTGTTTAGCCAGTCTGAATGACTATGTATCTTTAGCGAGTATGGACAGATCATCTGCATTACCTGTCATACTTTCAGTTTGAGGTCTGAACATGTGGAAGGTCATGTAGCCTTGTATAGCTGTGGTGCTGTCCACAGCCTTAAACCAGGTGAGTGCGATTGCACAAATGTCTGCATCTTCCAACGTGGGAACACCTTCCAGTGAGTGGTGTGTAATGTTTGCATTCCTAGCAAGTACCAGCATAACTGTGATGTTGCTTGAAGATGGCATTTCCTCATTGGAAAGTTTTCCCTTGAGACACCACCTATAAGATGCACTATGGGGATGTCAGCAGCCCTGGCCAGTACACAAACTCCCACGGGTGACAGATGAACATTATCTGTGGCAAAACATAGAGGTCTGTTGAGCAAGTCATCCCCGGCTGACATGCACTGGATCCCCTTACAATGACACCACATGATAAGCCAATTATTGACTTCAATAATGTTCCGTGTGCATTGAGCAATCATCCTAGTTGAAGGTGAAATGCAGCTGAAGGCTATGAGCATACCCAGCAGAGAGACAGTCTGTAAGCTGAATCATGTGTCTGCATACAGTTCATTGAGGTATGTCTCAAGTTGTACACACCAGCAGGACCTATGAAGCCATCATAATATTACCTGATGTTGACAGACCTGTGTGCATATGTATGGGGTCTACCTTCAGTAGACCCAAAATTCTACTTACCCGATTTTCAAAACACTGAGATGAAAAACCCAAAAATGCACAAAACTGACTGCAAGGAACACCAACAGATCCCTACTGGTAAGTAACCGCTTGGCCAGCATGTTGACCATTGCCCCTTACCTCCATGGTAGTGCAATCTCAGAGTTGGTATATTTAGTTAGGGGGGTGTGGAGGCAAAGCCTACCACATGGGCGGCTTTTCTTTGCTTCAGTGTATGTGGGGTTGGGCGAATGGTTACTTACCCATAGTGATCTGTCGGTGTTCCGGGCGGATGGTCTTGGGAGTTACAGGTTTTTTGTCTCAGTGTTTTAAAAGTCGGGTAAGTGGGATTTCACTCTACTGAAGTAGACCCGTGGTATGGAGTATCCTGGCACCTCATAGACAGCTAATTGTGACCTTTCACATATGTAGCTTGGTAAGAAAGACATCAATGTGTCTCATGATGTAATCACCTATGATAATAGGTTTGAGTTTGTGTTTTGCCTCAGGTGTTTGACTGTTGTTACAGTGATGCATGCACTATTATTTTTTCTGTGTTCTGCAGATATATGATTATGTGTAGTGAGCTTGCAATTGTGTTTCTGAGGTGCCTGTTTGTGTATGTGTCTGGTAAGGAGCTTCACACATGCAGGTGTTTATGATGTGAGTGTGGGTGGAGCATGTGGTGAGGTGTGCATGTTGGCCAACTGCTAATTGTCATAAGTACTGACCGGTGTGTGAGACAGCATGGAATCAAGGTTTGCAATATAGTCACATCCCTCACACATTGTGTTTGTGTGGCATAGGAGTATAAGGGTGGAGACACTTCCCACATCTTGACAGTGGTCACTGATAATGCTATTAGCAGTAGAGTCTTGCTTGTGTGTACATCACAGCAGGGCATTGATAGGCAGTGGCCTGACAGAAGCTGAACTGTAACATGTTATCAACTTTATGTAGTTCTCCTAAGGTAAGACAACACCTGACAGTGTGCCATAACATGGTTGAGTGAGTACAATGCTTTAACAAACAAAAAAACTCACAAACCACTTTAAAAACCAAAAGGCGAGTGAAACGCAATGAGAGAAGCTGATAATTCCACAAATTTATTCTTCCAATAAATGTTAGCGCTTTCGGCAAGTTAAATAACTCACCTTCATCAGACAAACAGTGGGATGACATTACACTGCTGTTTAAATAATTGCATACACTTCACATTGACCAATCGTAAAAGCCAGCATTCCGTTCCAGTTAAAAACCATGGGAACCGTAAAATAAATGCAAGCATCACATCCGCTATTATTAAGTGTTGTGTTACTGCGTATTACTAGACCATTAAGTACACGCTCTATATAAAATAAAATAAAATACACTAGAGCCCCATTTTATGAAGCCTAAATACTCTAAAATAGCAACAGATAGTAAATATCAAGTAAGCATATTTAAAACTGAATATTATTAGGTCTATTCAAAACATGTTCCCTATTATTAAATATAATTAAGAAATCTCATACTGTTGAATAATGTTACTGTTGTTAGACACATTATTTAATGTTTTAGATCCTAATAAGTCGCAAAGGTAAACGCCTTTACCTCATGTGAATATCCTATTCAACCTACCTATAGAACCTCACTAAATAAATAGGATTTACCGGTTGTTTACTATGTGAGGGCGCGTTATAATACTAACGCGACCCATCACAAGTTAAATGAGACTTATTAGGAATAGACCTAATAATATTCAGTTTTAAATATGCTTACTTGATATTTACTATCTGTTGCTATTTTAGAGTATTTAGGCTTCATAAAATGGGGCTCTAATGTATTTTATTTTATTTTATATAGAGCGTGTACTTAATGGTCTAGTAATACGCAGTAACACAACACTTAATAATAGCGGATGTGATGCTTGCATTTATTTTACAGTTCCCATGGTTTTTAACTGGAATGGAATGCTGGCTTTTACGATTGGTCAATGTGAAGTGTATGCAATTATTTAAACAGCAGTGTAATGTCATCCCACTGTTTGTCTGATGAAGGTGAGTTATTTAACTTGCCGAAAGCGCTAACATTTATTGGAAGAATAAATTTGAGTACAATGCTTTGTCAGGAATGTGGCCCTTGGATTAACCATAATCCTGTTATTAGGCATGGTCGCAATAGTATACCTACAAATGTGACAATGTACAACTCCAGCTAAGTTAGGGTCATGCTACTACACCCTTGGGGTTGACAGCCTCAAACATACTGTCTGTAGGCACTCCTTGTAGTGGAGATGTGGATATCTATGTATGCACGGAGACCTTGTTCAATTTTGCAAGTCATTACTTTGGCCTTACTAGTCTACAGTGCCTCTCAAGCAACCAGACAGCAAACTGGATGTTGCGTGACATGGGGAACACAGAAATGTGTTCCGGATACAAAAATGTACAGTATGACGTACACACACTTTGGCCAAAAGTGGCCACTCCTCTGCAGTAGATCTCGGATCCATGTCACACAGAGGTGCACCATGAAGCTGCTGAAGGTCAGCCTGCAGGAACTGCTATGATATTGTCACCAACAGGGATCACTGTTGCTGTGGTGCCTGTTCGATCAACCTTGAATGTCTATGTCACCAGACATTGAACATTACATTGTGATGCTGCAAGCTGTGCTCCAACTCATCTAGTCAGTACCCTAGTGAAATCCTAACAAGCCTGGAATACAAGGTATAATACAAGCCAAACTCAAATGAGTGCTCTGGTTGCTAATTAAGAAATTTACCTGGAAAAGGGTATGTGAAGCCTTCAGAGCCTTGCATGATGTGGGACAACTATGTGGATGAACAAACAGGCTGTGGCCTGCTCCTCATGTTGAGCTTGGTACTAATGTTTTGCTTCTGGTAAGAGACAAAGTATAGGAGCATGGTATCCCAGAAGAGAGTGGTTGTGGTGACACCAGCAGTAGTAGAAGCCAGACACCAGCATTGCAGGGGGCTTCCGTCTTGTCAGCATTCCTCACAAGGTAATTGTGTCATTTCAGTACACACTGCTTGAGTAGTGTCCAACTGCAGAGTAACTGTGTAAACACACCCTCCTTACCTTCACATGGTGTACGTATGACTTTATCTTCAATTGTTTGCCTGTGCACTGTACAGACTCAGACATCTTGGATGACAGTCTTGTTGGAAACCACGATGGAATTAACTGAAATACTTAGTTGCACACAAGACAACTAGCATCCAGTGACAAGCACTGTCCCCGGATGTCTCAGTACTCTTATATTTAAAGCCATACCCAGTTTGTTTTGTTCAATGTCAGATCATGCCTACCCTAACCAGTGGACCTCACTGAGTGTTAAACTATGCAATGGATGAGGAGAAAATGACTCTCTCCACCTACCATGGCCTGAGAATGACTTTGACAAAATTAGGCCATCGGGCATTGTTGAAACACTGTACAGATTACTTACAAACTAGTATGTCAATCGGTGGAAAGGCAAGTGTCTGACAGTCATTATCTGGGAAGATAGCATTGGGTAGTCCACCGCTACAAGGAAGCTAGTCACCAGTGGACTTCCCTCACACATCATTCCTGGGACTACCCTTCCTAGCCATATCCTTCTCTGCAGTTACGGCTACTGTCAGTGACCTCAGAATAAGTACATTTGCAGATGATTGCAAATTAGGAGCTGTCACTGAATCCCACACAGAACCAACAGTTATCCAGGATGGGCTGAAACACACATTCTGTTGTTGTCAGAGTCATTGACAAGTACTAAATGCCACAATACTATACTTTTGGAAGTTATCCACCCCCGGGAAATAGTGTATTGTCCGCACACCTCCAACAGTTGACCCATTAGTTAGGGCCTTATGGACACAGAGAGTGATGTAGCCTTTGACTTTCACTGGATGTGGGGATTCATTCAATACTGTACAACCTATAGAGAAAGGTATGGCATGTAAATCCCAGAACGTCAGTGTTACACTGTAGTTGGCACTCATCACACCTATCATGGAGTGCAGTGCCACCTTTGCTATGTAACTACACAGGCATATTCGACATCTGTAACAGACACACAGGTTCCACAGTAAACCAATACACAGTGTACATAACATGTCCTATGCAGAACGTATCAAGGCTGTAACTATGTATCCTGTCTCCTACATGCTTTGGGGGGCAGGTGTGCGGCTGCCATACAGGGAGTTGTCAGATCCCACTGTGTACCTCCTGCATATCCAAGAAAGGACTAGCATGAGAATTACCTGCTACACAGCTACAGCTTGACTGTGGTATAACTCGGACATGCTGGACAGACAGGTATATAACCCACACAACACACCCTATATGTAACAGGCTCCCCATCCGTGTGAGGCACACTTCCACCATAACGCACATCATGTGTAATTTACACAATGGGATATGGAACAAGACAATCATAACTGGTTTAAGACAAAGTGGGATGTCAGATCCTGATGAAGGCATAATTGCTGAAAGCGCTTATCCAGTTCATGAAGTGTTGTTTGTGGAAATAAAGTTTTAGTTTCATCATTCGTATAGCCGTGGCGGATTACCCGTTTTTTTTTTTTTTTTTTTGCCTTGGCTACTGAAAACTATGACAAGTTTTAGCATACATGGTAGTCCAGAAATGGAACTAAAAATGTTATGAAAAAATGCAATTTACCATTTAATTTCTGTACCTCATGCAATGCTGTAACAAGGGTGAGGTGAATGGGTACACCTGCCTTCCTGTGTCAACTTGTACAGGGCACTAATCTTACAGTAAATAAAAAGATCAGCAGCATAGAAACTGATAATTAAGCAATGACTTCAATTACTTAAGAGCTTGTACACTGTCTACCAGGTAAAATTATATTTTTTTATGGATAGCTAAACTAGAAAAAAATAGAATAGCTTACAAGTTGTCATTAAACAAAAGCAATACACATTGTGGGATGGGGGAATGCCAAATTACTATACCACCCAGTGTGCCAAATTCCCTTTCTTCTTCATGCTTTATCTAATGAAATGACAGATAGCTCTACAGACTTTGAGGGAAGGGATGAAGAAATTCAAAGATAAGATTATGGAAACAAGATTGCCACACTTCTTGTGTAATTAAAGAATTGCTTTACAGATTATCGCGATTATCCAAATGCAGAAATGTTTTATGTCAAGTGACAGACAGATCTACACAACTGCTTTCTGACAGACTTGTAAGGACAAATTCATAAACAATACGCTCAGAAACAAACTTTGAATAAAAACGCAAAGTGGAAATATTTTGCACATGGAGATGAACTTTATGGGAAACCTATCTGAAAAAAACAGCTGGTTCACACCGTCAAGACAAGCATTCTAACACGACTGTTAAGTGCATTACTATGGAACCCCTCACACACACACACACACACACACACACACACACACACACGGCTTGGAAGTGTGACGTTTGGACTCCTTACTATTTTAAGTTTGTCAGTACAAAAGAATAAGGGTTGGCGTAACTCGGGGGTTTCAGTTATCTCAGTGCCCTTCCAAGTATGATTTGTACATATGCATTCTCTGGAAAGTAACAAGTAACTGCTGAATCACCGACACTTGAAACGTGTGTCGGTCCGCAGTTTACTTTTCTGAAAAAACAAATGTGTCTCCGAAAATAAACACAGAATTAAAATAGTCACACACGTACTTTTTTCATATTTCTTTTAAATGCTTCCGAAAGCAGCTACATTTAACTATTACGGCACATCATAGATCACTAAACTTGTTGCATTAACTGCAGTTTAACAAGCAAACTAAAACACCCCTCCCCCAAAAAAGAGATACGAGACTTGTATTGGGAAAAGGCAGAATTATTTCTAAAGTGAGAAAAACACCCAGAAGGTGGAAATAACCTGCAGGTGCTTACCAGTCTTTCTCTGTTCTTGTCTTTAGCTATGCCCTACATAACTTTGCCTGCTGCTTGGATTCCAAACAAGTCCCTAACGGCACCACCGTACCACAAGTTCTTGTGCTGAGCTGAATTACACCAGGAACAGAACTCCTTGTAGACACTGCCTCTTTAATTCTCTCTGGAGATCCGTGAGTGCACAATAAAGAAGAGGGATCCAGTAGCAGGTAACATCTCCAAATATTAGCAAAAAGAAAGGAAATACCTGCTACTGGACCCTCTATTTTATTTTGGCAAAACAAAAGAAAATTAGGTTGGGGGTGGAGGTGGTACACGAGTGGTGGCTTGGATTGCAAGAATTCAATTGGCTGCCACCACTTGCTTTATCAACAACTTTTCCAAAGGATTTTCTATGAAAAGTTTAATGTGATCTTAATGTAAAAACACACTGAATCGTAACTACATAGGGTAAATTACAATTTCAGTTATGATTTCAGCGTGCTTTACATAAATATCAACTGCAAATCTGCACTACAGTTTCTTGCGCTTTTGGAAGGCACTCGGAGGTAACAGCTTGCAATTCATATCTTCTCATGGTGCGCTCGGTGTTAAGTACAGAGGTGCCATGAGAAGGTACTAAGGGTTAATGAGTTAATACCTGCACTACTATGCTCTGCAGTACCATCTTGCAATATATGTTAAGCTGTATACAATGTTGTCAGTATTACAGACTTGTTTAATCCCCAACTTCATATACTAGGGCATGAGGACACAATTTTCTAACAAATCAAAACATCTGTAGATACTTGTAAATAAAAATCTCTTTAATCAAAAATCTCATGAGCAGCAATGATATACACTGCTGACATTTGACAAACCTCTGCACAGCTGACACATATGGCAATCTGTAATGTCGTGAAAATACTGTCAAATCTATCAGTGTAGTCACACCTGAAAGGCATTGGTATGATTGGGATGATTGGTAAAATATCTGTGCAGCTGGCAATCATGCAGACAGTACATCAGTCCAGCTGGCAGACCTGGGATGACACTTTAATGAATACATTGCACTATATCTACATCTCTAACAAAACAGTGCTGTGATTACCATGAGAAAGTACATGGCCACGTCTGATTCCTGATGGTCCTGTTAAAATTTGAGAAAGAGGCACTGTACACAGCACCACATGTTGCACGATAGGCTAATATGTTCAAATATCTCACATTTACAGCACCTACTATGTTAATTGGTATGTTGGTCACACTCTGAGTATAAGATTCAAACTGCAACTAATCCCCCCCAAAAAAATACCTGACACCCACATAATACTATGTACACCCTGACATACTGAATGCTACAGTATTCCACTGTTGATCCAACTAAGCATAAAAAGAAGTTATATACTCACCATACGTTCCATCTGAGTAGTTCTACTTCATTTGTCTTCAACCTCTTGGTACCAGATCTGAGCCGGCAAATTCACTAGCATCTGCTCCAAGCTCCTCCCCTTACCCATAATACACCTCCACTACCTTCCAACCCCCAGATCGAGTTTGCTGACCCTTATACTGAGAATCCGACCTGAAGAATACTTTAGGACCTAAAACTGCAGCCAACAGGCTGCTCATATGATAAGGTCAGGGGGAAGAAGGGAGGGATAGTTGAAGACAAATGAATTAGAACTACTCAGATGGAACGTTATGGTGAGTACATAACTTCTTTATCTGATGTAGTTTACTTAATTTGATCTTCAACCTGTGGGACAGAGTCCCCAGCTACTAAACTTCTGGGTGTCCCTCATGGATGGATATTTCGGAGCACTACGGAACCAAAGGACTTCTGGAAGTCAAATCCAATTTGTAGAGAGAAATAAAGGTATGAGATGAGGAACAAGTAGCTGCAGAACAACTATCATCCAATGACACTCTAGACCAAAAGGCCATAGAAGTAGCCAGTGACCTAGTGGAATAAGCTTTCACCTGACCCGGAGGAGAGAAACCTTTATCTTTATAGACCTGAAGGATGCACAAGGAAATCTACCTAGCAATCGTGACCTTGCAGATAGGTTTACCCAAAAAGGGTTTAGAGAAGGACACAGACAATTGATCAGATTTACGAAAGTTTTTAGTCCTGTGTACATAAAATCGTAACTGTCTATAAACATCCAACAAGTGGAGTCTGTATTCCATTTTGTTAGCAAAATTTGGGAAGAAAACAGGTAAGTTAATGGTCTGATTGATGATAACCTGTGATGCAACTTTGGCAAGAAAGGACGGATTGGTCCGAAGGGAAACGCTATCTTTATGGAAAATCATATATGGAACTTTAATGGACAACGCTTGCAGTTCTGAAACCCTTTTAGCAGAGAAATTAGCTACCAGGAATGCTATTTTCCAAGACAAGAACATAAGCTTTGTGATTGCAGCAGGTTCAAAAGGCAGAGCGACCAAAGCTTGAAGAACCATAGGAAGGTCCCATGGAGGAACAGGATCCTTGACCAGGGGGCGTAACAGGAAAGTACCTTTGATAAATGCTTTACACAGTCTGGAAGAGGCCAGGATGGCAGAATTCTCACCCATGTGAAAATGAGAGCTGGCAGCTAAATGAAAGAAAAATCTTGATGAGTGGATGGAAAATAGGAAATACACCCCGGGGATCACTTCTGTGTCTCTGCTCGACAGCGGCACAGGAAAATAACTTTCTTGGGTGGTGTAAGCCAGGGAACCTTGTTGGCTAGGCTTACGTAGGCCCTTGGGCTGATAGCCTAGTACCTACCTATGAACCTTGATAGTAGAAGAGCTTGCTCCTTGTTGAAAAATATTGGATAGGAAGTTGAGAATGGCAGGAATAGGAGCTGTGAAAGGATCTAAACTCCTGTGAGAAGCCCAAAAGGAAAAACATTTCCATTTTCTGTGGCAAATCTTCCTGGTGGAAGACTTATGAGCCGCCACCACAATAGACCTGACTGAAGAGGATAATCCAGGAGTCCTAGCGAACATGGGAACTGGAGCAGCCAAGCTGTGAGCTTCAAACTGTCTAGGTTCTAATGAGGAACCCCCGATGGGTGTGAAATAAGATCCTGATTGGGATCCAAGATACAAAGTGGAGCCAGAAGATGAGACCAAAGGAAGGGAAACCATACCTGGCAAGGCAAAAAGGGAGCAATGAGTATCACTTTGCTCCCCAGTCGGCAAGCTTTCTGTAGAAACCTCGAAATAAGAGGTACTGGAGGGTAAGCATACAGAAAACTGGGAGGACAAGCATGGGCTACAGCATCTCTGGAGGACTCGCCCGGCAGGGGGTTCATAGAGAAAAACTATTTGCACTTCACGCTGGAAGGATATGCGAAGAGATCACAGCAAGGCTGACCCCAATCCAGAAAGATCTGTTCTGTTACTGAATGATTAAAAGACCACTCGTAAGGCATCAGAATAGTCCGAATTAACCTGCCCACTGGAATGTTGGCCCATCCTGGAATGTGCCTTGCTATGAGAAAGCGACCAGTAGAGATCGCCCATTCCCACACTCTCATGGCCTCGCGACAAAGGGAGTAAGATCTGGTCCCTCCCTGTTTGTTGACGTACCAAACCACTGACATGTTGTCTGATTGAATTGCAATGGTTCCCAGAGGAAGAACGTCATGAAGGGCCTGCAAAGCCAAAAGGACCGCCCTCATCTCCAGAACATTTATGTGCAAACTGGTCTTGACAGGGGACCACAGGCCTTGTACTGTCCTGTCCAAGCAATGCCCCCCCCACCCAAGTTGGGAGGCATCCGTGGTCACTGTGGGCTTGGACAGGGGCTGTAACAAAAGGTCATCCCACCAAGATTTCCGGACAGCACATCCACCACAGAAGGGACAACCTGCAGACTCGACTGAGGTGTATCGGATACGACAATGGAAGATCCAACAGGGACCACTGTACCGCTAGTGTCCACTGTAGTACCCGCATGTGTAGCCGGGCACATGGAAGAAGCGTAATGGTCGCTGCCATTGAACCTAAGGCACTCAGCACTGATTCTACCATGGGAAGATGAGAACGGTAGATCAGGGAGACATGCATCCACAGGTTTCACACTCTCTCCGTGGTCAGGAAGATTTTGCACTGTAGTGTGTCTATCCTTGCCCCAATGTAGTCTATCACCTGAACAGGATTTAGTAGTGATTTGGATGTGTTGATTGCAATCCCGAATTGGAGAGCAAGCTTTAACAAATAATCCCTGGTTTGAGAAAATAGATGCCTGATGGGAGCAGTGAGGAGCCAATCGTTCAGGTATGGGTAGACCTGAATCCCCTGAAGCCTCAGGTGAGCCGCTACTACCGCCATCACTTTGGTGAACACCCTGGGATCTGTGGTGACACCAAAGGGTAGGGCTGGAAATTGGTAACGATTGACTCCTAGCCGGAAGCAGAGGAACCTCCTGGAGCTTCTGTGCATCTTTATGTGATAGTAGGTATCCTGGAGGTCTAATGAGCACATCCAGTTGCTCTCTTGCAGGTATGGCAAAATAGACTGTAATGTGACCATCTGGAGCTTTTCTTTGGCAACTGACAGGTTCAGGGTAGATAGGTCCAGAATGGGCCTTAGGTCCCCCGTTTTCTTTGGCACCAAAAAGAACCTGGAGTAGATGCCTGATCTGGACTGATCTGGGGGGACAGGTTTGATGGCTCGTTTCATGAGCAGCTTGAAGATTTCCAGTACTGCTGCCTCCCTTTGCATGGGTGGTACATCCAGGAGGTGTTTGGGAGGTTTGGGGAGAACCACAAGGGAGATGGTGTATCCTCTGGATATGATCTGAAGCACCCAGCGGTCTGATGTTACAGACACCCATGCCGCCAGGTGCAATGACAATTGACCCCCGACTGCCTCCAGAGTAGAGCAGTCAGGCAGTCCCTAAGGGTTGCTGTCTGGGCCTGTCCAAGAAAGGTTCTCAAGACCCAAAATTCCTCGGACCCGCTCTGCCTCTGGGCTGGAGTCTATCCTGTCCCCCTCTGCCTCTGGGTGAAGAAGAGCCCTGAGTGTCCCAGGAATACTGTGACTTCTGGAACCACATCTTCTTTTGCCCTCTCTGATTCCGGGACAAGGATCTTTGAGGGTTCAAGAAGCGGATTCCGATGGCAGACAGTGTCTTCCCGTCCTTCTCACTCTGGACTAAAGTCTCTTTGACGGTCTTACCAAAAAGAGTATAGCTGTCATCAGGGGCGTTGGCAAAAGACACCTTGAAAGGTTCCGAAAACTGACATAGTCTGAGCCAGGCATTGCTCTTCATGTACACGCTAGACCCAGCCACTCCTTCAATAACATGTGAGAGGAGTCGCATAGACGTATTGTAGACTGCTTTTAAAGTGGCCATCCTTGTGGAGAAAGTGTCTCTGTCCTCCTGCGACATGGACTTATGGGGAGACTCAGCCTGTTCCTTGACCAAGTCACGCTGGAGCCTCGTGATGTGGGCCAGGTAGTTCAGCGCCCTGATGGAAAAGGTCGCTGACGCATAAACCTGCTTCCCTAAGCGGTCCATCATCCAAAACTCTCGGTCAGGGGGATGAACCGAGGAACTCACTTGGGCCAGTTCCTTTTTTGTGGCTGCTACTACCCACCATGGCATCTACAGGGGAGCCTTTGTCCCATGCTGGTCTATCTGATGGTGGACTCAGGATCTTATCCGAACATTTAGGGATTGGTTCCACAGTGTCCGGCTCCTTCCAAGCCTGCGAGGTGACCAGGTCCACCAGGGGATCTGTGGGAGGGGACACCCAGGAAGTAGATGGGCCCATGCCGAAAGCCTCCAGGAACACGGACTCATCAGAAGAAGGTTTGAGGGCAGACCAACATCCCCGCTGGTGTAGGATTTCCATGATGTCTCCAAAGGAGACATTAAACTCAAAAATAAACACTGCAATGGCAGGGATCCACACCACGAAAATCTTTATTTAAACAAATGTACACGATTGAGCTCTTTCTTCCCTGCTACCAGGGATTTCATCAGAATCTACTTCCATTCCCATTTTCCCCTATAAATACTTAAATTACCTCATGATGTCACAAACTAATAAATTGATTGATGAATTTAAAGTGCTAAGTGCATTTAAAACATGTTAAAAACCATATAATTACCACATAAACTATGCACATTTTAAAAGAAACAATAAAAACTTATAGAATACAATTCATACCATATGTTCCCATAAAACATTTTCATTTTGTGAATTCCACTTTTCTATTTAATATAGGCTTTATTGTAATGATTTCATTTAAACCAGGGGGTAGGCTTGCTTGTAATTTTATTTGCCACTTGATTTCTCTTTCTTCTATGAATGTTCTATAATCCCCACCCCTTGGATTTTTTAAAACCTTTTCTAAAATTGTAAATCTAAAATCTTTGCAGCCATGAGAGCTACTAATATGCCTATATAGTGCATTGTTAGAGTTGTGTGTATTTATCTGGTATGTGTGTTCATATATTCTGTCTTTCAATTTTCTTTCAGTTTTACCTATATAAAAACTGGGACAGGTTTCACACATAGCCAGATAAATCACACCAGTCGTTTGACAATTCCCTCTTACTGGTTTCACTACATTTTGTAAATAATTGTTATTTTTTATATTTTGTTTTGTACATATGTATTTACACTGTGTGCAATTACCACATTTTGTAGTCCCGAGTTTATAATTCAACTTAGTGTGCAATTCAAAGTTCTTTTTCAAGTTTACACCTACTTTGTATACAAAATTTGGTTTATTACCCCCTATATTCCACAATTAGAAGTTATGTTCTTACCATAACGTTCCATGTTAGTTGTCTTCTTCTCGCATTCTTTCTTGCTGGATGGGTTCGGAGCTGACCTCGGCTCCGACTCGGCCACTCTAAAAGCTCGAGAGTTGGTTCCACCGGCTCGAGGCTCCCCTTATATCCCACAATGCTAGGCATGAATTACCTCAGATCTCGTTTGTGAGCTAGGCTCAGCTAATAATACAACCAGAAAAAAAACTGGGAAAAGATAGACCACCTCTATAAACAAAGGGGAAGAGGAAAGGTGACCTAAAGCCTGATCTAGGAAATATGCACAGCAGAGCATATACCTATAGCAAAGAGGTGGTAGAAAGAGAGGTCACAATCAAACTCCTGTAGGTCTGTCCAGGCCAGGGGGAAGGAGGGTGGGACGCAAGAAAGAAGGCGAGAAGAAGACAACTAACATGGAACGTTATGGTAAGAACATAACTTCTAAATGTTAAGTTGTCTATCTCGCCTTCATTCTTGCTGGATGGGACCGCGTCCTAGCACCTTGTCCCGGTGGCCTAACGGAACAGACTCTTGAGAACAGTGGTACCAAAGTTAGCTCTATGCCTAGAAGCTAAATCCAACTTATAATGTGAAATGAAAGTGTGAGGAGTAGCCCAAGTAGCCGCTGCACAAATGGTGTCAATAGGCAGTCTGTCTTGGAAGGCTATAGAAGTAGCCAAAGCTCTGGTGGAATGGGCTTTAGGTTTGTTAGGCAGCTTTTGGTGTCTAATTTCATAAACAATGGAAATTAGAGATGTTAGCCATCTAGACAGTGATACCTTGGAAACAGAAAGTCCCTTTCTGCCTTCTGCATAAGAGACAAACAGCTGGTCAGATTTTCTGAATTGTTTGGTTCTATCCAAATAGTACCTTAACTGACTATGAACATCTAGCCAATGCAATTTTTGTTCAGACCTATTAGAATATTCTGGAAAAAAAACAGGGAGGTCAATGCTTTGATTTAGGTTAGACGTCGAGGCTATTTTAGGTAAAAAGGACGGGTTGGTTCGTAAGGATACCCTGTCCTTATGGAACAACAGATAAGGAGGTCGACAGCTGAGTGCATGAAGTTCTGAAACTCATCTAGCTGAAGTAATAGCTACCAGAAAGAGAGTCTTCCATGATAGCAATTTTAATGAACAGGAAGCTGCAGGTTCGAAAGGGGGAAGAATCAAAGAACTGAGCACTAAATTAAGGTCCCAAGGAGGAGGAGGATTTCTTATAGGAGGTCTGAGAAGAAAAACTCCCTTCAAAAAGGCTTTGCAAAGCTTGTGGGACATGATGGCAGACTCTGAAATGCCTACATGAAAGTTAGATATAGCTGCCAATTGAACTTTGAGAGTAGAAGGAGATGAACCTGCATGAAAGAGTTCAGCTAGAAAATCAAGAACCATATGGATGGGAGCAGTGAAAGGATCAAAATCCTTTCCTTGAGCCCAATAGGCAAAACGTTTCCACTTACTAAGATAAATTTTCCGAGTGGAAGATTTATGTGAAGCTATTAAAATATCTCGAACATTGTGAGATATTTGAGGAAGCCTGGCTAAAGTAGGAACTGGAGGAACCAAGCAGTGAGGTTCAGAGAGGGGGGGGAGCGATGTAACTGACCCGACTGATGGATCAAAAGATCTGGAACTAGGTCCAGATGCCAAGGTTGCTCCAACAGAAATTGATGTAGAAAGGGGAACCAAACCTGTCGAGGCCAGTAAGGAGCAATGAGGATCAATGAGGCCTTCTGAGCGATAGCTTTCTGTATCACTTGAGAGATTAGTGGGAAGGGAGGAAATGCATACAGAAGTCCCCGGGGCCAAACTTGGACTAGAGCGTCTCTGCTGGGCTGGCCTGGTAACGGGAATAGGGTGAAAATCTCTGCACTTGCTGTTTTGGGGAGTAGCAAAAAGGTCGCAGCAAGGCTGACCCCACTTGAGAAAAATTTTTCTCGCAATAGAATCTTTCAGAGACCACTCGTGAGGCATGAGGATAGCCCTGCTCAACTTGTCCGCGATTTGATTGGACTTCCCGGGGATGTGCGTTGCTATCAGAAAACGCTGAGAAGAAATCGCCCATTGCCACAGTCTGAGTGCTTCTCGACATGGGGATAGGACCTGGTTCCGCCTTGTTTGTTGATATACCACACTACAGACATATTGTCCGTCTGGATTGCTATCGTTCCCAGGGGAAGAGAGTCTTGAAGGGCTTGCAACGCTAAAAGCACTGCTCTCATCTCTAGAACATTTATATGCAAGTGGCATTCGTCTGGTCGCCATATGCCCTGGACAGTTCTGCCCTGATAATGCCCCCCCCACCCGATCAGGGAGGCGTCCGTTGTCAGAGTAGCAACCGGAGGGGAAGGAACAAAAGGTCTTCCCAAGAAGAGCTGAGGGGAAGACATCCACCACAGAAGATGATTCTTGCATGTTTGCGTAATCATAATGGTGTGGGACATCGGAAGTTGCTGGTATGACCATTGTGTGAAGAGCATCCATTGAAGGATTCTCATGTGGAATCTGGCTAATGGAAGCAGAGGTATGGCAGCCGCCATAATCCCCAATACTTTCAGAACTAACCTGGCTTTGACTCTGTTGCTGCTGAAGAGAAGCGAGACTAGTTTGCGTATGTCTGTTATTCTCTGATCTGTTAGTCTCGCAGACATGTTGACTGTGTCTAGATTTGCGCCTATGAAGGTAATAGCACGACAAGGCGACAAAACAGACTTTTCGCAATTTATTGAGATGCCTAACTTTTGACAAATGCGAAAGGTGTAGTCTCTGGCCATTAGAAGAAGATGCTTGGTGGGAGCTGTGAGGAGCCAGTCGTCCAAATATGGAAACACCTGGAATCCTTGACGTCTCAGGTGAGAAGCTACCACTGCCATGCATTTGGTAAACACCCGGGCGGCAGTGGTGAGTCCAAAGGGCAGGGCTCTGAATTGAAAATGACTGGTTCCCAGCCTGAAGCGGAGAAATCTTCTGGAGCGTCTGTTCATTTTTATATGATAGTACGCATCCTGAAGGTCTATAGAGCACATCCAGTTTTCCTTTCCCAATAGGGGAAGGATGGACTGTAGCGTGACCATCCGAAATCTTGTTTTCTTGACAGACTTGTTCAAGATACTGAGATCCAAAATTGGTCTCCAGTCCCCTGTTTTCTTTGGAACTAAAAAGAACCTGGAGTAGATTCCGGATCCTTGCTGGTCTGCTGGAACTGGCTGAATTGCTCTTTTTGCAAGCAGCTTTGAAATTTCCAAAGCTGCAAGATCCCTTTGAGCGGGTGGAACATCTGGAAGGGATTTCTTTGATTGGTTTGGAATGCGAACGAAGGGAATGGAATAGCCTTCGGAAATGATGGACTGTACCCAGTTGTCTTGAGTTAGGGATAGCCAGGCTTCTGGGTACAGTGACAATCTTCCCCCAACTGCCTCCGAAGGTGGACAGTCGGGCAACACCTCAGGGATGCTGAAAGGGCTTATCGGAAAATGTTTCTCGATTGCCCTGGTTCTGCGGACCCCCTCTGCCTCTGGGGCGACGTCTACCATTATTGTTCCCTCCTCTGCCTCTGGAGGGGAACCGACTCTGTGCGTCAGGCAAATTCCCTTGAGATTGTTTGCGGAACCACATTTTTCCACTTTTCTGGCCTTTGGGGTAAGGTCTAGAAGGAGTAGAAAAATGGACTCCGACGGCAGACAAAGTCTTGCCATCCGTCTCGCACCTAGTCAAGGTTTCTTTCACCTGCGGACCAAAGAGAGATGATCCATCACACGGGGAGTTAGTGAAAGACGTTTTAAAGGGGTCCGCAAAATTGCATAGTCGCATCCAGGCATGCCGGCGTAAGGCGACACCTGTCCCTGCGGCTCTACTCGCTCCATCAGCCGCATATGAAAGGAGGCGCATGGAGGAGTTAGCTATAGAATTCAGGGTAGTCAGCTGGGCGTTCATCTTGTCCTGAAAACCTGCAGCTGTAGGATCCTTCAACATGTCACTCACTTTCTTGATCAAGTCTCTCTGGAGACGAGTGAAATGGCATAGGTAGTTCAGTGAATGCATAGCAAAGGTCGCTGACGAAAACATCCGCTTCCCGTACCTGTCCATAGACCTAGATTCCTTGTTAGGGGGAAGGACAGGCACGGAAGGATCAGCTAGTTCCTTCTTGGTGGCAGCAGCTACCACCATAGCATCCACCGTAACTCCTTTGGTCAGAAATTGTTTATCAGTTGGTGCTGTTATAAACTTAGAAGGTCTCCTGGGGGTAGGGTCCACTGAGTCAGGAGCCGTCCATGCTTTCTTTGCTACCACCTGCATGAGGGGGTCAAAGGGGGGAAGACACCCAGGAGGTGGAAGGGCGAGAGCCAAACGCCTCAAGATACACAGATTCATCCTCCGAAGGGTTAAGGGCTGGCCAATTTCCCCTCTGCTTGAGGATCTCTAGAATGTCTGCAAAGGAGACATCTTCAGAAGGGGAACGGGGGGAAACCCTCGGAATCCTCTAAATCTGTGTCAGAGGTGACAGACTCAGGTGAGTCTATGTGTTTCCTCTTACACTTTCTCTTCCTAGGGGGCTCCCCTGCCAAATCAGGAGAGGCCTCGGAAGAGGATGAAATCCCCACAGGGGATTCTTGAAGAGTTGGCTCTCTGCGGTCAGGGATGAGGGAGAGAGTAGACTTAACCTGAGGCACCGAAGAGGGAGGGGCGGACGGAGCCGACTGTGGAGTTGAATCAGGTTCCAACACACTCCGCATGACCTCGAACGCACCCCTGTCAGGCAGAGCCAAAGGTTCCCGCTCCGAGAAGCTGAGAACCTCCCTCGGCACAGACAGAGATGGCTCCGAGGCCGATGTCGGAGCCGAACTCACCAGAGCCGAAGCACCGAGAGGGAGAGCGGGGTCGGACAAGGGTCTGATGCCACTCACCCCCTCGGAGCCGACGAGGGAAGTCCGGCGCCGAGATTCTTCAAAGGAAGAAATCGGAGCCGACGACGGAACCGAAGACAAATGTATCGGCTCCGACGCTACCACAGTCTCGGTTCCGAGACGCCCCGGCTCCGAGCTCAAAGGAGTCGGAGGAGGAATATTTAGAGGGACAGATTGAAGCATCGACTGATGAGTCGGGCTCTGAAGCATTTGGGCCAGTGCCTCGGACTTGAGAAGTCGACTCACTACCCTCTGAAGGTCATGATCCGAAAGCCTTGATGACCTAGAGGAGTGAGACCTATGGCTCCGTTCAGACAGCAAGGGGGACGCTGGAGCAGAATGAACGGAGCCAAGGGATGGTGACCTAGACCTCTTTCTCGATGTCGGCTCCAATGGTCTGATCGGAGCCGACCCAGGAATTTCCAATACCTCGGCTCCAGCCGGAGCCGAGGGAACCACAGAAGCTGTAGTCAAAGACTCATCAGCTCCAGCCAGAGCCGATGTAGCAGTAGGTTTCGAAGCCTTAGGCCTCGACTCTGAAGCTGGAGTCGAGGTCTTAGAAGCCTTGGAAGGTTTTCCCGAGGTAGCAGTTAGGGAACCTTCAGGCTTAAGCAAACCCCTTAGAATGAGTTTGTTTTTTCTTTCCTGCAGGACTCTAGGGCTGAAGCCATGGCATACAGCACAAGAGTCCTGCAGGTGTAAAGGTCCCAGGCAGTACACACAAGAAGTGTGACTGTCTGTCAGAGACATTTTCTGACAGCACAAGTCACACTTCTTGAAGCCTGAGACCTTTGAATCCTTGGACATTTTCAAGGAACCGAAAGTGTAACCACCACACAAAAAACACACACACACTGATTACACTATCAAAAATAAAGTTTAAACTAAATTTAAACTAATAAATCTAGTTAGTTTGTAATACAATATAAATCCCTACAAAAACACAAACACACCACTATTAGGGATGGAAGGGCCCGAAGGCCTAAGGAAAGAACTTATCAGTTCTTGTGGGAAAGGGGCTGGATAAGGGTAGAAAGGATAAAAATCCACTACACTAAGGGTAAACAGAGAAAAAAACTAAGCTAAAAGGGGTTTAAAAGTTATTAGACTGATCTAATACCACTGACCTGAAGCCGGTAGAAAAACAACACCTCGATCGCCGTAGCGGCAAACAAGATCTGAGGTAATTCACGCCTAGCATTGTGGGATATAAGGGGAGCCTCGAGCCGGTGGAACCAACTCTCGAGCTTTTAGAGTGGCCGAGTCGGAGGCGAGGTCGGCTCCGAACCCATCCAGCAAGAATGAAGGCGAGATAGACAACTTAACATCTTAGGGTTATTCCTCAAAATAGCCCAATTCTTTGTTATAATTTTCTCTACCTCCCTTGCGTAGCCACCAAATGGAACTATCATAGCTCTTTCGTAGTTATTATTATTTTCTATGTTATTTATTCCACTGTCTTCTCTCAAACCATGGATGTTACCTAAAAGTGGCTTATATTTTTTACCCCATTCTCCTTGAATGTATTCCACATATTCATTTACTATTTTTACCGGACAGCCCCTTTCTAGGAACATGTGGGCTACTTTTCCTAATTCCTCATGTAAATCTTCCTTTTTTGAGGTCATCCGTGCCACCCTGATAAGTTGTCCCTTAACTATTTTTGTTTAATCGGGTGGTCACTGGAGTATTGCAGGTATGAGTTGCTAAAAGATGGTTTTCTATATATCTTAGATTTAAAAGTAACTTGTGTCCTTGTTTATATATGTATCCAAGTAGTTTATACCTTGTGTATTGTATACATATGTGAATTTCAAAAATCCTGTACTGTTATTGAGGTACTCTACCACATCCTTAATGATACTTACAGGGCCCTTCCATAAAATAAAAATATCATCCAAAAATCTGACGTAAAGTCTTATATGCTGAAAGAAAGCACTATTAAACACATAGTTTTGCTCCCAGTTTAACATCAACAAATTTGCAAATACTGGGGCACAAGAAGCACCCATTGCTACACCTCTATGTTGCTTATAGTATTCTCCATCAAAGAAAATGTAGTTGAAATCTAGAACAATTTCCATAAATTCCACTATTAAGTTTTGTTTATCTGAAACCAATGTTGTGTTCTTATGTAAACAGTCCCTAAACATGTCTAATCCCTCCTGTTTGGGAATGCAAAGGAGACATCTTTGGGAGGTGACCTGGGGGAACCTTCCCCATCACCCAAATCCATGTCCTTGGTGAGAGACTCGGGGGAGTCCAAGTGCCTCCTCTTACATGTATGCTTGCGAGGCACATCTCCGGTGGGACTCTCCGGGGGGGAACTCACAAGCCACTTGCTCTTCAGGGGAACCGCCTGTGGCTCCTCGAGAAAGGGCTGTCCCTCTGGTAAAATGATGGGATTCGTAGACACAGCTGAGCGAGTCAGGGCGGAATCCGAGAAAATAATCAAGGGTCTCGATCCAGTGGAAAGAACCCTTTCTACCACGTCGAATGCCGAAGGAGAATGAGCTTCCTGGACTTCTATTAAGAGAGCCGCTCTCCCCAGATCCGAAGCGAGAATTGGAGCCAGGCCTGAAGTGGACAGAGCTCCGAGGGAGGGGACTTGGCCCGACAACGCCAGAGCCGATGAAAAAAGTTCCGCTCCCTCAGATCCTATACCCAAGCTCCAGCTCCGAGAGCTGCTCGGATCTGAACTGGTCAGATCCGACAAGCTCCAGGCAGCTGCCGGCATCGAGGAGACAGGTACTGTCAGCGCCGACCCCCTGACTAAGGCCATCTATGGATCCGAGTACTCTGAACCCAGTGGACGGATCGGAGAAGGAGAAATTGGTGTGAAAAAAGGAAGCGAGCTCCCCCCTCCAGGGGGAGAGAGGGCTGACAAGACCCCCATCTGGATCTGAGTATGAATGAACCTCCTCATCTTTTTATCCATGTCAACTTCTGATAAGCTACGCGTGGATCTCAACAAGGCCACAGACTCCGATCTGGCGGGTTGAGGAACCGAGGCCCTAGATGGAGGACGTCTCTCCTCCAGCTCCGGAGAAAATCTCGGATATCGGAGCCAAGGGGAGTCATGGATCTTAGCCTGACTTTTGGCAGGAGTAGAAGGAAGGTCCGGAGACCTCTGGCATTTCTCTGCTTTGTGTTTGTTAGATTTGTGCTCTCTCTCCTTCTCTTTGCCCCTTCTGCATTCCACTTCCACAGGCTTAGAAACAGGAATTTGAGTCCCAGCCTGGGAGGGAGGAGAAGCAAGGGCAAGAGAGGAAGGAGAGACGGCCACAGCAGCCGCTGTGACTGAAGCAGTGGACGAGGCAGCCAACTCAGTAGTAGGTAGAAGGCCTTTTAGGGCCAACTTAGCCTTCCTGTCCTTAATAACGTGTGGGCTAAAATCTGCGCAAATAGTACAGTCGGTACTCAAATGGGCAATGCCCAAACACATAACACAAAGAGTGTGGCCATCTGCAGGAGACAATTTATGGCCACAATCAATGCACGTTTTGAAAACAGGCTTGGGGTCAGCCATGTCACTGCACAAGAAAAAATCACACAAGAGAAGGAAAAAGTTTTAAAAAATACCTATTCCCCACTCAGACCCACTCACCACACACTCAAGGAACACAGAGGGGGGAGGGGACGAAATTCACTAACAAACTAACACTAAAACTACTTGGAAAATTCCCAATACATGACGCACCAGCGAGGGGAGGAGGAGAGGGAACCTACACTAAACACCTAACACTGAAGATTTAAGAAAAAATGCTGCTTAAAAAGCAAAAACCCACTCACTAACTCGGAGCTCAGGAGATCACAATGCTTCAGGCAAGCCGTGGCAAATGAGATCTGGGGGTTGGAAGGTAGTGCAGCTGTATTATGGGTAAGGGGAGGAGCTTGGAGCTCAGAGCAGATGCTAGTGAATTTGCCGGCTCAGATCCGATATGGATATGGTACCCACATGTTGAAGACCAATTGAAGTAAACTACTTCAGATCTGGAAGGTCCTCTTGTGTGGAAACAGTGGTACCCACATCCATGACATACTGTGTGATGGATGCCTGGGAGCAGTCCTGTGTTCCAAGGTTCACCAGAAATTCCTCAGTAGCTGACAGTGGCTGTTCCACCACAGGCCCTCCACCAGTGACACCACAATTCCTGGCCATGTCTGCTGCTCTTCTGCATGTGGTGTTGATAATATCAGTGGCACAGTGTTGAACCTGCTCATATGTCCTGCTCTGGTAACCAATAGCATTCACATTGCGAACCAGGTCAGCCCGCAATGCTGCCCGCTCTTCCCTGTTTGGCCTATCCCTGGACAGCAGGAGTTGAAGGTGTTCACGCAAGGCCTCCAGGATGATGTCATTTTCAGCATCTGTAAAAGGGGCCTAGTGTCGGGGATACAGATTTCATGAAAGACAACAAAATGGGAACACATGTCAGGATCACATACATGGGAGTACAGTACGTAGAGATACAGTAATAACAGATGGCTACCAGTATTCACTGCTTGATCACACATCTCATGTTCAACAGTATACAAACATAGTAAGGATGTGGATGTAACTAGGATAGCACTAAAAGGCAGCTATTCCTGTTTGTGCCATGGCAGATACTGATGTATGATCACACAACCAACACAGAAGTCCATTAAAGTGTGGCCCCTATGTGTAAGTCCTCCTTATAATATATAAAAACAACAGTGCCAAACAAGTAGCAGCGTACTATTACAACCCCTATCAAGGGAAATTTCCAGGAGACCTGTGTACCTAATTAACAAAAAGCATTCTACCCTTACTGTGCTCCAGTTCCTCTGTAGATGTAACACATTTGGAAATTAATGACATGTCACATTTGGAGATCAATGACATGTCATCATTACAGTTCTAAGAAGGGCTTAATGATCTAATCCCCCCTCCCCCTAAGTATATTGACACATATGCATCATGTCAGAAACAAAATGGTTACATATCTGATGGAGTACAAGACTCCTCTATTGAAAGGTACAGATATGTAAATGTGCCAAGTTCACCCTGCGAAGCAACTCTCATACACAATGGTTCCTCTAGCTAGCTGTTTGCCTTTTTAACATGGTTTTCATTGCCTCTGAACCAATCTGTGCTTTAGAAATGATAACTGCAGCCAACACAGCTGGTTTGCAGTACAATCAGCCAATCCCATGCAACCACTGAACATGATATAAGGCCTCAATGTAGATCACAACTCCTTTCTCATATGCAGGGTTGGAAATTAAAATTACTGGTGTACAGATACTACATCATGGCAGAGAGAATGTCTGTAGCAGCTATTTTTTTTACATACAAAAGTGTGTGCTACAGGCTGAAGCTGAAGGTGATGCTGCAGGCAATAGACATAGGCAGAGAGGGTGAACACTTTGCAGGACATCAAGCTTTAAGGGTAAGTGTGGGACCTGTGGCAGCCTGGTTGTACAGGCAGAGCCAGACTGAGGGTACCCAACCCACTGGGAATTAAGGTATGTGTTTCAGGTAATTATGTCAGCCAATGGTATCAGTAACACAATACAAGGCAAAATGCTTGGTTGTTCCTAGAAAAGGGTAGGGGGTACATTAACCATGATGTTACACAATTAGACAACTGTCAAGTGACATGTTATGTCATGGCAGTTGCCTGTTCAGTGTGTGCTGGCAAACCTTGCGTCTAGCCCAACCTCTATATATATGTATGTTACATGTGCAGCTGCGGTTGTGTGTGTTAAGACCAGCAAATCATTGTGGGCTGCAGTCTGATATTACCTGGCCACAATTTCAGTACACACTTCAACATCCTCTGGAAATTCAGGCTAATGCATGTCCTGACATTCTCTGCACTTTCCATTGTTGTACTAAGACTAGTTGAGTGGTCCTACCTGTAGTCTATGACCTGTATTATTTAAATGCAGACATTCCAACTGTACTGCTTTGGGTGGATAAATAGGTGATGAGACAGACATGCATATCACAATTTATAATGTTGATGTCCAGATACATGTATTTTCATTGCTAGACTCCGCTGTAACTGCACCCAGGACTATGCGCACCAAAAAGTAATGTTCTCAATGCATTTTATAGACAGAGCTACAGAGTCACTGTTATATCAGGTGTATTTTACATGGTGTAGTTATCATTACACAGTTAACTGCTGTGAAATACTGCACTTACATCTATTATTATGTGTCTAGCTTTAGAGTACTGTCTTTGTACACCAGAATCCCAGTTAAAAACCTATTTTCCATTAATGTTTTAGCAAGTGTGTTCTAAAATGTTCTACATATAATTGCAGGGTTACCTGCTATTAGATACCTCATTTAGGTCTAAGCTTATGTGTGTGGCTTTATAGTGGTGCATTTCTGTACTAGAGTGCCAATTACAGTACTATTTTTATATTGATCTCTTAGTAGATTTGTGTAGTGCAGTGTAATTTGCAGCATCAATTCAACATGCTTAATGAAGAGAACTTGAACATTACTCTGTTTTGATTAAAACACGCGTGGTAATTACCAGCTGTGTGGCTTGTCGGGATGATCAACTATTTTGCAGGTGCAATGGTCCTGGGTTCGAAATAGGGTGCAGGTATACTTTTTTTCAAAACCATATATCAATGTAGCACTATTTAGCATATCTAAGTGACATGGTGCACCGCACTGCGCAAAAAATCTTTAATGAAACGAAAAATGGAGAGAGAGGACAGTGGTGAAATGGGGTGCAAGCACGGGGGAAAAACATAGTGAAAGGCAGGTAGGGGTGTGCAGGATAGTTGGACAGAACCACAGTTATTCATTTTTTCAACATACCAACTGTGCACTTTCACAGATTTTTAGCTGAATTTGGAGTGTCACCCCCAGAGAAGGGTGACAACATAAGTGATTTGTCAAGCAAATTGGACCAAATTACGTGTCCAGTGGACACGTGTGAAATGCACAGCTATGTATGGTATGACTTTTTTGGGTTTTTTTGGGACAGGTGCCCTTTTCTTTTTAAGGTGAGAGTGGAATGTTAGGGAAGGGACATGGGTACATATGGGGGAGGTAAGTTGGGTAGGTGAGGAAGCTTTTGCAGACAGACTAGACAGCAGACAGGGTTAGTGTGTGACACAAGGGGGGGTGAACACCTTGGATGGGGAGGGTGTTGTGGAATCCCAGTCCCATGACAGTCACACATTGCAGTAGTGCGACTCAAGTCCTCACCCATGGGACTGTCAGCACTGCTCCTTCACTGCCCCTGTGGTGGCAGTGGTAAATGCTGGCATCCAGGGCAAGGCTGCACCACCAAGAGGGACAGCATGCTCTCCATCTGGCGTAGGCATGCACCAACAGTTCGGCACAGCAACCCACGCACCACAGATGGCAGTTCCTCATAGGTGTCAAAATCATCCCCCTCACCTCTGCTCCCAGAGGAGTCCCAGACCCAGCCTGTGGGGCAGAACTACCTGACACCGCAGGTAGTGCAGGGGCAGCAGAGGGGGCACCACCAGGCTTCAGCCCAAACGTACTGGGCCCCACTGCCACTGCCTGGGGAGCCAATGTAGGTGGATTGCCAGGAACCGGTCTACCTTGTTGTGCTGTAGTAAATTAATTATATATATAAGTTAACAAAAGAAATAACCAAACAAATGTTAGCAGTAACAGAATGGAAGATAATATTGATTAATCTATAAAGCACGCTTTAGCGCGCATTAGCGCGATTTAGCCCGATTTAGCGCGGAGTCGCTACCGTTGCACACTAGGGCAGTGCCGGTTAAGCAGGTTTAAACTATTCAGGCTACCTAAAGTCCACTCTTCAAATTTTCCCTTAAAACTACCTTCCTCGAACTATACTACTGATCTAATCAGCTTATCCTATAATTAAAAAGATCATCTCTACTTGACTCCAAGTAGACTATTCTCTATCTGTTAAACGTAGCACTTGCTCCTACAGTACTTATTACCTTGATACGGCACTCTTGTCATAGATAGTACCCCAAAAAGGCAACCCCCCATTTCTCGGTCACCCACGTCCCCAGAATCTTTTTTAAAGTTTTTTGTCTATTCCTTCTAGCATGTCGAGGGATCAGTTGCTAGTGTCCTCTCCTGCTCAGCTGGTGAACCTGGGAATATTGAGGCAATGTTACAATTGCCTCATGTACACAGACAACCCTCTCCTCCTCCCACAAAACACAAATACATGCGAGAGATGCAACTATACGGCCAAACTGGAGGCTGAGCTCTCTCAACATAGGACTGGCAAGACCAGTCAGGAGGAGAAGGTTACCACACACACTATAGACCCAGTCTCACATAGTACCATTACAACCTCAAATCATACACATAAACACACAAAGACATACTCGGAGGCTCTGATCAAAAATTTACCAAAACAGCAGAGGCCACCAAAGCAGACACCCAAACAACCACCACCTCAGAACACAACACCTGCAACACATAGACCTCACAGTCAGAGTGTCAAACAGTCACAGCCCTTAAGGCCAAACACAATGCCAGACACACTAGTCATTGGTGACTCCATAGTCAGACACACTGACGTCCCGCTCACCAGACTGAGTAAGGAGAAGGTCACAGTAAGCTGCCTGTCGGGCGCTAGAATCCGCCACATAACGCAAGCACTCAGGTCTCTCAACAGCAGGTACAAATATGACTCAGTCATTGTCCACGCTGGTGTAAACGACCTGAGACGGACCTCCTTGGGCTAGATGAAAAGAGACATTGAGGAGCTCTCTGATTATGTAGCCCAGGCAGGTATGACCCTGACCTTGAGCAGTATCCTACCTTCACCAAGAATGATGCCACAATACAGAGATAAGATGATCAGCTTTAACAATTGGCTTAAACACTGGTGTCATTCAAAGGGGATCCAGTGTCTGTCTGCCTGGGATGACATGCTGGACAAGCCACGCTGCTTCCCAAGGGACGGCTTGCACCTGTCACCCTGGGATTCGGATATTGGCAAAGGCTCTTGCCACCCCATAGTGCCTTTTTAGGCAAGGCTCAAATTCTAAACCTACCACCCTAGAACACAAAAAGGAAAAAAACTAAGGGTAATGCTGCTCAATGCCAGAAGTCTAAATCTCAAAATGCACGCACTCGAGGCCCTTCTCAGTATGGAGAACATCGATGTCTGTGCTGTGACAGAAACCTGGTTCAAGGCTCCTGAGAGCACCCCAGCTATCAGGTTTTACCTCATATCATGCTCCGCCCCAAAATCTGGACAATACCAAGAAAGGAGGGGGTATCCATATTCATCAAGGACACCCACACCTCAAGACTGGTGGCAACGCACGATGCATCGGAGACCATCCAGGTGCAATTAACCATAGGCAAGACTGCTCTGCAAATTGTAGCATGTTACAGGCCCCTCACAAACTCAGGAACCTCACATGGCCTTCCTGAAAACACTAGAGGGATAAATGTATCACCAAACACCATCATACTAGGTGACTTCAATTACCCTAATATAGACTGGGAACACTACTCAAGCCCAAACACCCTAGCCCAAAAGTTCCTGGAATTCATAAACTCAAATGCCATGGAACAACTAGTCACCATCCCCACAAGAGGAGATAACATACTTGATCTCATCATCACGAACATGGGAGCACAATGTTCAACACCGGAGGTGTACCCCTCACTGGTGAGATCAGACCACAAACTAATCTCTCTGGAGGTCCTCATCCCACCCCCACCTGAAATAAAAAAGACCACAGTAAAGAACTTCTCAAAAGGCGACTTCACACTTCTAAAGACTAGTGTGGTCTCCTTTAAGGCCCCCGAGCCGGCGGAAAACAGTACTCAAGCCGCTGAATCACTTACAAATGCCTTCTACCAGCACCTGCAGGACTGCATGGATAAGGCAATCCCAAGCAAAACAAAGACTCTTTGTACCAAAGGCAAGCGTCCAGTCTGGTGGACCCCAGCCATAAACAAACTCTACAACAAAAGGAGGAAGCTACTACAAGATAGAGCAAAATCCTTAAAAGGTAAGACACCCTTGATCACTATAAGTAAAAACTAAGAGCTCTCATAAAATCATCCAAAGCAAATTTCGAGAGAAAAATAGCTAAAGACTCAAAAGACAATCATAAGGCCTTCTTTAGCTATGTTAGAAACCTGGGAGGAAACTCCCAGATATGCTCAGAGCTAGTTCAAAATGATGTGAAGATTACTGATCCTACAGACATTGCCAACATACTGGCTGACAGGTTCAGTGCAAACTTCTCCCCTCCCCAAAAGGAGAGATATCTATACCCAACGATTACAGACCCCCAAATATCTCTAGCACCCAAATGAGAACTACTCACTCCAATGCAATAAACACAGCATCCATGGGACCTGATGGTGTCCCCGGCTGTGTGCTCCATGAACTCAATGAGGAATTAAACCCACAGCTAGGACAGCTGTTTAATCAAAGTCTTACCTCTGGATACGCACCCAGGAGTGGCGCACTGCAACTGTGGTACCACTTCACAAAGGCGGTGCCTCCACCGACCCTGGAAATTACCGCCCATTAGCTTGACAAGCCTTATCTGCAAAGCCATGGAGAGGATCATAATGGACCTCATAAATAAAGACATAGGGAATTTGCAGACTTTGGATCCAACCCAGTTTGGCTTTGTCAAAGGCAGATCATGCCTTTTAAACTTGGTTGACTTTTTCAAACAGTCACCAAAGCCATTGATGAGGGAAAGGCAGTCCATACAGCCTACCTCGATCTGGCTAAGGCCTTCGATACAATACCCCACTCGGGTATCACTGAAAAACTCATCAGCTTAAATGTCAACCCATACATCACAAGATGGGTTGCAAACTGGCTGAGTGACAGAACCCACAGGGTCAGAGTTGCTGGCGCCATGTCAGACTCAAAGCCTGTCACAAGTGGTGTCCCACAGGGCTCAGTCCTGGGCCCACTCTTGTTTGGCATCTACTTTTCCAAGTACAAGCAAACACAGGAGGGTTATGGCTGACAAAGTTTGCAGATGACTGCAAACTGGGCGCCATAGTAGAAAACACATCTGATACAGATATCCTTCAGAAGGGTCTCACAGAAACGGATAACTGGTGCCAGAGCCACGGCCTAAAGTTAAATGCCAAAAATGCATAGTCATACCCTTCGGGAAAAACAAGGTTACCCCTAGCTACCAAATAGGTGGCAATCCACTGAGCACAGAAGAAGTTATCAGGGACCTGGGGACCCAGGTTGATAGTAGTCTGTCATTCGACACCCATGTAGCTAAAGTAGTTAGGAAGACCTTCTACATTGCCCACCTTATCATGAAGGGATTCTCATCTAGATCAAGGGAGGTCATAGTCTCCCTTTACTCATCACTCATCAGACCAATGATTGAGTACAATGCCCCATTCGGAATGTATCTGACCCGACACTTGCAGCAGCTGGAGAGGCCACAAAAGTTCCTCACCAAAAGGATAAAGGGTCTCAAAAATCTGTCCTATGCTGCCCGACTGAAAGAACTCCAGCTCTATTCAGTCGCCATCTTGCTCAGAGGTGACCTTTGCCTAACATACAAGGCCATATCAAACCCAGATTTGATGAATATGCTTCACCTCAAAAAATCTAGATCCATCAGAGCCACAAGGGCGGGAGACTTAAACCTTGACACGGCTATTAATAGGACGTGCTGGAGGGATAGATTCATCACCCAAAGACTCGCTATGCTGTGGAACAAAATCCCGGTACATGTGAGGCAGAGCACCTCGCTGGCCTTGTTCAAGAGAAATCTTGACCAATGGATGGGAGATCACAGATATACCCCAGGGATTACCCCAGTGTCACTGCTCGACAGAGGCACAGCAAAATAATGGGTATAGTTCCCCATACTAAAGGGGTGGCGTAAGCCACAAAACGATGGGCTAGGCTTGTAAATGCCCTCGGGCAGATAGCCTAGTATGAACCTATGAACCTATATAAAGGAATATTTTGAGGAGGACAACAATAAATAATAAGAAAAGTATGTTAACAGCAAACCAGTATGAAATAATATGTAAGGCCAAGCATAACAATTACAAATAATATATTAATATCAAATCATAATAATAAATAACTTTAATTAATTAAAGGGATGGGGGGAGAGAGAAAAGCTTACCATTAGTAACTTTGCAGGTATTATTACTACACACACTACTAAAACATACTTCTACAGATGTGCAATTTCAGTTGTGAGTACAGTGATTGCAATTATTGTATAGATGATACTGCACGTACATACATCTCAATCTGTAAGCATGGGACAGTATGGACCAAGCACTAACAAATGCTGGTACACAGGCACATCTACAGGGAACTGCTTTATATAGTGTGCTCATACATTACTACCAAGGTGTTCTGTAAATGGATTTGCCAATAAATTGCATTTCAAGTAATGTCATGTATCTGGTAATGGCCAGTCATATGGGACGCTAGTCATTAAATTCTTCAAAAGTGTGACAGTTGAGAGGTATGTTCATGTACACTAATTACACTAGACTGCTGGTCATTTGTCAGCTGGCTGCCATTGGATTAGAACCCACAAGCGGTGATTGCAGGAATTATGTGTACCTTATTGCAATATCATGAATTCTCAAAACAGTATTCTCCTTTACAACTTTTATTGCAACATTTTGTGTGAAACCCTACATTTACACACATGCATAGCTGCATGTGGTATCACACTGGAACCAAATGCAGTGAACACATGAATAATGAGCTCTTTATTTTAATACAGAAGCTATCAAAGCACAATCCTGTTTTAAACTTTATTGATAATGTTCCTTTAAATCTGTCATTTAGACACACAGATAGCAGTCTGAGAATTTATTTACCTTACCCATATACCGTGTTCATTGCTTGGGTGGAATGCACAGCATTATTTCAGACAGAATGAGCAAAACACAGTCTTAAACCTTAGTCTGGTTATTGCACTACATGCATTTCAGACCTTTATGGCTACATTCTTTATTCATTAACATTTAAGTATTGCATATAGAACATGGATAGTTGTGAAAGCCATTACATATCAAAGCACCATCACCTTTTAGACTTTATTGATTACTGTAGCTTTAAGTCGGTCTTGTAGACGATGGATAGCTGAGAAAGACGTCTAACAGACAACCCATACACCCTGTCCATTATATGAGTGCAACCTACGGCATATTTCAGACAATGGGCAGACCAGACCTGTGACTCTTAATAATGGTAGACCACAACATGAACCGATGTTTGGAAGTTATACTACACAGTACTGCATGTTTACCTGATTTAACTTGCTCTACCATTTTAGGTGGGCAGTGACACATTACTAAACATGTTACATGTCTCAGGTATGTCATGCCTGACTGTTAAGACTGCAAACTCTGTAACTAATTTACTATAAGATTACCTTATGTATTACATTATTATTTTGATGTTTAGAAACACCAGATAGTGGTACTGATGGTCAATAAAGACTGGAAAGCAAGTAGCTAAATTAAGGTCATGAACGAATTGTTCACAAATGCCATTATTACCCTCTAGGACAAAAATCAGGTCATCTACAAACCTGGCGCAAAAATGTACGTTGTATGATGACCTCAATTTAGAGAGGACAGTAACCTCCCACCGTGCTATGACAATGTTTGCATATGAGGGGGCACAGCAGGGGACCCGATAGCTACCCCCTTACATTGTCTGAAAAAATGCCCATTGAAGGTAAACAAATTGTGTTCCAACACTATTTCCAAAAAACTACACACTAAACCAATTTGTTCAGCCCCAAGATTGGAATACAAAGAAAGAAATTCCCTAACTGCTTCCACATCTGTTTGGTGTGGAATACAAGTAAACAATGAAACCACATCCACTGTAAAAATATGTCTCTCACATGTGTACGAAAAAGTAGTAGCAAACTCCCTGAATTTGTCCAGGAAGTCCCAAGAGTCCTTCAAATAGGACCTTAGCCCTTGTACAGGATTTAAAAAAGAATCTATAAGCAAAGCCAAACCCTCTGTAGCTGAATGTGGTGCCAAAACTATCAGCCTAAAAGTAGGGTGGTCTAAGGACTTATGAGTTTTGGGGATGCCAAAAAGTGTCCCAACCCTAGGTTTTTCCATTAAACAGAAATTATATGTGTTAAGATCTAAGCTTTGATTCATAAGTGCTTCATAAAGAAATGCTCTAATGCAATGAAAACTGTGGTGAATTTCCCTAACATTCACTTCAATATATTCTTCAGCATTACTAAGTAAATCAAACATGGCAACACTGTATTGTTCTACTGTCATAATCACAATGTTGTCCCCCCCCCCCGTATCACTTTTCATGTATCTTAGGTCATTTCTATCAACCAACTTAAGTAAGGCTTTACGCTCAGGTTGAGTCAAATTGTTATACCATCTACTCCCAGACTTTTTACTGTTGATGTTTCCCTATTTACCACACTCTTGCCTCATCCTGGCCAGGCAACCTGCATGGGACTGGACAGAGTGAGCCCTCTTGTCTGCAGCTGTTGAAAGAGAAGCAAAGCATTATGCATACCAGTTTTGCACAGATTCAGCTTGTTTATTTCTAGAGTACTGGCAAACATACTTGAATATCTGTGGAGTCTGCCCAGCCAGAGTTTCTTGGACACAGGTATTCAAGATTCCCCTTTTCCTCCCCTTCAGGTAGCTGTAATGGTCATGACACTGCTCACCAGTGCGGGGGATACCAGTAGCACTGGTAAGTTCCCTAGCCAATTGATCCCAGGCCTCAGACTTGCATTCTGAGCCCTGGTATTCTCCTTGTAGCAGCCAGGGTTCATAGTTTTTCCCCAGGAGTCCATCAAACACTTTGGACTCCTGCACACCTCATTTATGCGCCCAAAAGCGCACTCCCTCTCCAACACCACCAGGCATATTGACAGCCAAGTGAAAACACCAATGAATGGTGTGAAATTCCCACCTATTGGCCTTTATATAGGCTGCATTCCCGCCCTTACATGTCATACTGTAACTTTCAAAAAAGCGCTGTGCAAACTCACACATACCATTTCAGTGAAACTGAGCATCACGTAAACTCAAACAACCCATGTTTAAGCAAAGCTTAGCAGCATGCAAATATTGTAGACCACTGACCATGTTTAAGTGGTGCTTAGCAACTCGCAGCTTTTCTAAATGTAATAATTTTTTTTATTTTAAATTAAACTGATGTTTCATTCACCTGACACATTTTCACGGCAATAAATGTAAAACATATGACTGGTCAGGAACTGAACCCAGGACCTACTACACTGTAGGTCATGACTCAACCTATCTAGCTACGTGGATAGTACAGGGAAGCAGTATATCTTCAGATATGCTACTAAGATGCCTCTTAGTGTTGTGCAGCATAGCTGCACAAATTTGTGTGTTGCTAAGCACAACATAACTACAGCAATTAAATACATCAAGCTTGTATTTTTAGATGTTTGATGACAATGCTATGCACTGTGCGCTCTGCTCAAACAGGGACAGACCAAAAAAAAAACCCTTACAATTGATTGCATCCACTTTTTATTTTTAGATATATAGCAGATATCAGGTGTATATGTATAAGAGCAGCTTAACATCATTAAGCACCGTGCCGCACTGGGCGAACAACACATAAAAATAAAAAAAAAAATTTAAATACTGTCCTGTGCTTACTACTTGTCCAGTCATTTTCTGGATAGTCCACAAGTAGAAGACAGCCTCTACACTGCTGCTTGCATGGATTCAATATCTGTGTTACTGTCATCTCCCTCAGTAGCACGCCATAATTAATATGTACGGCACACTGTCGGTGAGGAACTGTGGCCGTTTACACAGATATATTCCATGTAGGCTCTACACAGATACACGTACATGGATTTTATTGAATCCTGGGGTTTGCTTATAATATGGTTTATCTTAAGGACAATGTTTGAAGGTCTGTCCAAACAAATCGCATCACATACAGTCAAGTGAGGTAACAAAATTGAAGGGCTTGAACTCACCCCTGCCTTCCCTTAAACCTCACGTGTCCTTCTCCTGAACATTATTCTGTATGTATTGCTCCCACAATTTCCATTTATTCTGCAAGTGTTTCTCCTTCTCGTTTCTAAAGCTCTAACTTCTAGTCCTTTTAACTCTTTTGCAGTATTCCATACTTCAAATTAAGTTAATTTAGATTTTGATATCCATTGTTTTAGTAATTGCTTTTATTTGGCAGCCAAAAGAATTAAATTTAATAAGGCCTTACTGTGTCTAGGCAATATAGATCCTATGTCCCAGCTCAAAAGAATCATTTCCTTAGTTACAGCCAATCACCCCCCCCCACACCACACACACAAATTTCTGGCAGAGTACTCTGTAGAGAATTTTTAAAATCAGGCAACTCATTACACTTCCAAAAAACATGTTCTCAGTTACCTCTTTCTTCCCCATCATGCCTCCAACATTTGCTATCCACCTGAGGAAAAAGTTTACTGAAGTCTGCTTGGAGTAAAAAATACCTGTGCAAATACTTCCACGCACAAATCTTAAGCCTCCTGGACTTTGCTGCATATTTGGTAGCCATACATAAAGCTGGTATTGCTATGAAGCTGAGTTATGTTCAACACCATCAGAATTTTATTTTCATAAGGTAAACTTAAGTCTTAACACTGCCTACATTAAAATTAGGTTTCTATATTCCAACGTTTTGGAGTAAAAGTATAAGGAAACAAACATTCTAAAGTTGCATAGACTAAGAAGGTGAAGTCTGCAAAGGGAATCTGGGAGAAGATGGTAGATGCACTGTATGTTACCTGGAGACGGGCCAAGCAACATGCGCACTGTCAGTAAGTACTAAACTTATGTTCACTCTATTAGTAGTGCATTAAAGAAGAGATGGTGATGATGTCAACTCAGTATTTTCATTACAACAGAAAATGTCCATTATGCAGAATAATGTGGACTACTAACAGTAGTAGAGAGTCCCACTTTCTCAATTACAAACTAGGGACTGACAATTTGGTGGTGCTCACTATTTAAAACAGTAAGTGAGAAGGGCAGATGAGAAATATAATTACAGGCACACATCAGGCTAACAAAGCAAAAATGGATTTGTAATGATTCTATCAAAGGTGAACAAAGTTAAAATGGATAAAATTTGCCTCCTTGTGAACAGAATATGGAAATTGTACTGATGCAAAACTTATTTATTTATTTGTTAACTGGGTTAGTCCAACTGAGCCAGAAGCCCATTATCGGAGACCCAAGGAGAAACGTTCCAATACAAAAACAATACACACAATTCTAAAATGTACAATTGAAATTAACAACAAAATAAGAAATGGAAGGTCACAAAGATCAGAAACAGAATTAATAAAGGCAGTTGGAAAACACTGAGTAGCCTAGCGCAAAAAAGTTAAATACAAGTGATGATTTTATTGAAATATAGGTACAAACTTTAAAAAGTGATGTTGAATACATGTTTTGCAACACAAAATGTATAGATATTTTCATAAACTCAAGTTACAAGTGAACTGCAGAAACTGAACAGATTAAGTTTTCAAATAGTGGAATACAGGCATGTGAGATCTGAGTTGTAAAATAAAGGAAGTTACAGAATGAATAAGTGACAGAGAAAGGGGGTGGGGATTTAAATAGGGTCCTGGCAGGGGCAGAAACAAAAGTCTGACAGGAAGGTTTTTAGCTCTTTTTTGAAATTATTAGTGAGTGTAATGTTTCTTATATTAGAGTGGAGTTTGTTTCAGGCTTGGGATGCTGTGCATTTGTATAAGAGTTTGCCAATGTTTTTGTCGGGTTTGCAAATATCAAGAAGATGTTGATCAGAGCTATGAAGTTGACAGGTAGGGGTATAGAAGAATACTAGAGAGGAGAGGGAAGGGTAGGCAGTAGGTTTATTAAGTATGGAGTATGTCGTGTACCTGGAACTGAAGCAATAGTTGGGGAATTCAAGCCACTGAAGCTATTTTAGAGTAAGGCGGTGGTGAGATTTGCTGGATCGGTTGGTGGCAAATCGGGCTATTTTGTTAAGTTTGTTCAAGCTTGGTAATTAAAGTGATTTGTTAAATATTGGGGCAGCACAGAGAAGGCAAGGAAGGAGGTATGCCTGAGTAAGAGAAAGTTTGGAGTCAGATGAAAGGAATATTTTGTTCCTAAAGAGTAGCCCCAATTTCAGATGCATTTTTTTAATACACTGTTGAATGTGAAGATCAAATTTTAGTTGATCACTGATTATGGTACCAAGAAGCTTAGTGTGAGATTCAACTTTGATAATGGTGTTGTCGAGTAACGAGATGGTAAAGGTGGTTTTGTGATGGGAGAGTGATTTTGGTAGGAAGAAAATAAGTTTCATTAGTTAGGAATGACTTTTGGGTAAGAGAGTGAAGGTGAGTGATGTTTATCAGAGAAGAAGATGAGAGTAGAGTCATCAGCGTATTGTATAAAAGAGGACTTGCAGCAAGTTGAATGGAGTTTGTAAAGATATTGAAAAGAGGGGGCCCTAAGCTAGAGCCTTGAGGAACACCTGTTTGGATAGGTAGGAAGGGGGAGTAAGAAGTATGCCACTTGACAGACTGTAACCTGTTGGTTAGGTAGCTGGAGAAACAGTGAATAGTAGAGGAGGAGAGGCTGAAATCAAACAGTTTTGTTAGAAGCTTAGTGTGCAATACTGTATCGAAGGCTTTTGAAAGATCATGGAATAGACAGGATACCAGTTGTTTTTTTGTTTCTAGCCTCTGTGACAGTATGAGTGAATGACAGAAGGGCACTGATTGTACTGTGGTTTGGTCAAAAGCCATGTTGGGTAGGGGATAGATTGTTTTCCTGGATCAGATATTTAAGAAGCTGTGTATGTATGCATTTTTTGAGGATTTTTGAGTGGGGAGAGAATGGTTATGGGTCTAAAATTGTAAGGATCAGTGGAGTTTTCTCTTTTATGTAGACGTATGGTATAGAATGATTTCCAGATGTCAGGGACACTGGATTCTTGGATTGATCTGTTTATTAATATTGAAATAGGGTAGGCTATAGAGTCTGCAAGGAGCTTCTGGAAGAGGGAGGTAGGTTGTCAGTGGAGGGATGAACATAGTTTACGTTTAAACAGAAGTGATTTGATTGAGGCTTTGGTGACTGGTTCAAGAGAAAAGGAGATATTATTTGTAAAAGTGGTAGGGGGAGTGTCGTTGTGGTCAGTATGGATTAGTTTCTAGGGTGAAAGATTTTGTTTATGGTGCTCCAAAATTTTTTGTGTTTAGAGTAGTGGGCGATTTGGGCCTTGTTACAGACTTTTTTTCTTGTCTTTAAGCTTTTTGGTCAGGTTTTTAAGTTCTTTGTATTTTTGGAGGTGTGTAGGGGATTTTTTATTTATTTATTTTTTTGTGCCAGGTTTTCCAAACACTGTCTCTTTTATGCATAAGGGAGTGAGTGTCTTTTGTAAGCCAAGGGGTACAGTTAGCTTTCACCCCAATATTCCTTAGGGCTGCTAGATAGTTAAGGATTTCAAGGAAATCGTGGCTGAATTCTAGTACTCCTTCACTGAGGGGAAGGTGATGGAGGTAGGACTAGTTAATGGATGAAGGTCGAGTGTTAAATGTTTCAGCATTAAAACTAAAGTGAAACCTGGAAAGTTGGACAGAGTGTCTTTGGATATGGGATGACAGGTGGTCACTTATGGAGTCGGATACAGCGCCAGGGTTATGGTAGAGGTCTGGATCGGAAGTAATGATCTGGTCTAGGCTAGAGCTGGTATTGGTACTTTTATTCATGTGGGTGGGTTTTGAGAT
Source organism: Protopterus annectens (assembly GCF_019279795.1). Taxonomy (NCBI): domain Eukaryota; kingdom Metazoa; phylum Chordata; order Ceratodontiformes; family Protopteridae; genus Protopterus; species Protopterus annectens. The sequence continues at coordinate 185,486,433 of NC_056737.1, read as the reverse complement.
TAGTTGAATAAACCATAGATATTTATGCTTAGATTTAGGGAGCCACTCGATAGATTTTTTCCAGTCAATATTTATGTCACAAGGAATGACTGTTTCATAAGGTATGTTGTGTGAAAGCCATGACAGTATATGTCCGAGGATGGGGATGTTGTTGCCAGGTTGGATGTAAATGACTGCTATAGCAAATCTTTTTATGGGAGTTTGTGCGACAGTTGAGAATTAATAGTTCAGCTGGATGGAAGTTTGGCAGAGGAGTAGTTAAGGGGGGAAGTTTGAGTTGTTCAGAACAGAGACTGGTGACTCTGCCCCTTTTTTTAGAGTTTCTATCTTGCTGTAAAATGTTATATTTGGGAGGTAAGACTTCACTGGTTGAGATGTGGGACTTTAGGCATGTTTTAGATAAGGTTAAGATATGTGGAGAGCAGTGGGCTCTCCATGAATGGAGTTCAGTGGATTTATTGAGCTGAAGGTTAAGTTTTTGGGAGTGGAGTAGGTGGTGGTGGAAGGGTGGTGTTACTATAGCAATAACCCACGCCTGGGTGTGGGTAATGCTGGATTTACCCACGGTTGGCGTGGTTTGGTCCCGAGGGACCAAACAAAGCCAACCGTGGTAATCCAGCATTACCCACACCCAGAAGTGAGTTATTGCTATATTAATGACATTATTTAAGAAAAGAAATAATTACTTTTCTTAAATAATGGCATTGTATAATGCCTCTTTACTGCCCTTCCGCGGCTGTCTGGTATTCTGCGGCAGTTCTGATGTACTGCGGCGCCTGCGCGGTACATCAGAACTGTGCAAAAGCAACGGAGAACGCAAGATCTCCGTTGCTTTTTACTGTCTCGCTATGTTAAATGGGTTTAACACAGCGAGACAGCTTTAAAATAAGCAACGGATATCTCCGTTGCTTATTTTAAAGCTGTCTCGCTATGTTAAACCCATTTAATATAGGGAGACAGCTTTAAAAGCAACGGTGATCGCAAGATCTCCGTTGCTTTTTACACACTGTGTCGCTATGTTAAAGGAGTTTAACATAGCGCGACAGCTTTAAAAAAAGCAACGGAGATCTCCGTTGCTTTTTTTAAACCTGTGTCGCTATGTTAAACTCTTTTAACATAGTGAGACAGTGTTTTATACTAACGGAAAAAGACCGGGCGACCGGACCTTTTTCCGTTAGTATATTGAGGGATTTACAACGGGCTCGCTGGTTGGGCTGGCCAATCAGCATGCACGTTTTACGGGAGGTATTGTATAATATTAGATTTTATGATCTAGTTAAACTTGAGTGTTATAGGTGCAATATATAGTTGAGTATTACAATAAATGGCAGAGTAAATAGAGGCACATACACTAATAAATTTAAACAGATACTGTTGCATGGCAATAAAAGATTTACAAGGTTAAACTCAATGCAGGTAGACAAAGAAAACAACTGTTCACCTGGTTAGGGGTGGATTTAGATGTATAGCAGATTTCTGTGCAACATACAACCTATTTATGTACACACAGTTTTTGATTCTCTGACACATTAGCAGAGTGGTCTGTAAAACGAACAATATATCGTCTGAAAATAAAGTAAGTTAACTTAGGCAAATTAAATTCAAACCAAAGAACTGATGTAGGTAGTTTGTTTTAAAGCAAAGCAACTACAAATTTATCTGGTTGTTTCATAACGGACAGTAAACTATATGTACTTCAAAACACAGTTATATATGGTGATCAACATAAGCTCTGCACAGTATAAAATTTATCTTAAATAGAAGAAAACAACTGGTTCTTAAACAACACTTGGAAGGAAATAGGATGAGTGCATTCCAAATACAAGACGATTGCTGGCATTTCTGCATTACCTGATGAATAACGACTTACTTATCTGGCAAGTTGTATGCAATTATAATTAAAATGAAACTAGTGACTAAGGTATTTGGTTGATTTCATGACAAAGGGCATGACAGTAGAGTATGGAAAGGAACCTCAAGTTGAAAAAAATTGGTAATCTGTAAATCTAAGTCATATGCTAAGTAACATGACATAGTAGTATGTTTCATAAAGACAAGAATATGTAGTAAGCTTGATTTAGGGTTGTGGATTCTGCACTTTGGCATTTCTATTACGAATTCCTTTTACTGCAACAAAAGTGCATAACAACAGAAGAATGGAAGTAAACCAATTTTAGGGGAGTTCTACTATTAATTTCAGAGAGAATGTTACATAACTTTACAAGCTGTCTACTTGTTACATTAGGGTTAGTTAACAAATGCATGCAGTAACTATATTTGCATTGTTAAACTTTTAGACAACCAAAGATCAGTTATTAGTTTGCCTTCCCTAGAAATAAACATCTCTCTAAATACTTCTTATTTCACTAACAATTTATTACCTAACAGATACATACAGTTGTAAGGAGCATGGTGATGAAGTTTCCTACAAGAGGAATAAGATGTTAGTCTGGAAGGTAAGGAGAAGAGAGAGAGAGTCGGCTTACGTAACTGTAAAAGATGCAAGCATTCTCATTTGGATTTAAGTTTTCTAAATACATACAGAGTGGATATAAAAACTGTACACACTCCTGTTAAAAGTTTTTTGTGGTATAAAAAATGCGACCACAATAAATCATTTCAAAACTTTTCCAACCTTTAATGTGACCTATAACCTGTACAATTCAACTGAAAAACAAATTTGTTACAGGAAAAAATCTAAAAATAAAAAATGTACAATAAGCTGGTTGCATAAGTGTGCATACCCTTAAACTAATACTTTGTTGAAGCACCTTTTGATTTAATTACAGCATTCAGTCTTCTTGGGTAGGAGTCTATCAGCATGGCACATCTTGACTTGGCAATATTTGCCCACTCTTCCTTGCAAAAGTGCTGCAAATGTGTCAGACTGTGAGGGCATCTCTTGTGCCCAGCCCTCTTCAGGTCACCTCACAGATTTTCAATTTGATTTAGGTCTGGGCTCTGGCTGGGCCATTCCAAAACTTTAATTTTCTTCTAGTGAAGCCATTCTTTTGTTAGATGTATGCTTGGGGTCATTGTCGTGTTGAAAGGTGAAATTCCTCTTCATCTTCAGCTTTCTAGCAGATGCCTGAAGGTTTTGAGCCAAAAGTGACTGGTGTTTGAAACTGTTCATAATTCCCTTCATCTTGACTAAAGCCCCAGTTCCAGCTGAAGAAAAGTAACCCCAAAGCATGATGCTGCTACTACCATGCTCCACCGTGGGGATGGTGTTCTTTTGGTGATGCAAAGTGTTGTTTTTTGTGCCAAATGCACCTTTTGGAATTGTGGCCAGAAAATTCAACCTTGGTCTCATCAGACAATATGACATTTTCCCGCATGCATTTGGAAGACCTGATGTATTGTTTTGCAAATTTTAGCCGGGCCTGGATGTTTTTCTGTGTAAGAAAAGGCTTCCGTCTTGCAACCCTACCCCACAGTCTAGACATATGGAGAATACGGGAGACTGTTGTCACATGCAGTACACAACCAGTACTTGCCAGAAATTCCTGCAGCTCTTTCAATGTTGCTGTAGGTCTCTTGGCAGCCTCCCTGACCAGTTTTCGTCTCGTCTCTTCATCTAGTTTGGAGGGACGTCCAGTTCTTTGCAACGTCACTGTTGTTCCATATTTTCTCCACTTTTTGATGACTGTCTTCACTGTGTTCCATGGTATATCCAATAATGTGGACATTTTTTTTTTACCCTTCTCCTGACTGATACCTTTCAACAATAAGATCCCTTTGATGCTTTGTAAGCTCTCTGCAAACCATGGCTTTTGCTGTAGCAGGCAACTGAGTAAATGTCAGGAAAATCCTACTAGGACATCTGAACTTCATTTGGGGTTAATCAGAGTCTCTTAATTGATGGCAAGTGTGTACCCAAGCAGACTGAATGCTATAATTAAATCAAAAGGTTCTTCGACAAAGTATTAGTTTACAGGTGTGCACACTTATGCAACCAGCTTATTGTATGTTTTTATTTTTATATTTTTCCCCTAACAGATTTGTTTGTTTTTCAATTGAATTGTACAGGTTATATGTCACATTAAAAGTGGGAAACATTTTGAAATGATTTATTGTGGTCTCATTTTTTATATCACAAAAAAATGGCATTTTAACATGGGTGTGTACACTTTTTATATGTGGGCAGAGTGTAGATCCTGGAAACCCTATTACCTTCTTTCATTTGTTGTTTTCCAATGGACACCTCTTCCTTTTCCACCTTTTGTGTGCGAGTCTGAGTTCTGGGATGTGACTCACTCAGTTAGAGGCTAAAAAAATGATACTGGAGACTTAATAATATTAAAAGATGCAGAGAAAATATAACTCCCTTATTTTCACCTCTCACCATAGAAGTAATACCTGAACCGACAAAACTTTTGTATCATATGAAGTGATAGAGATTAGAGTACATGAATGCACTAATTTCATAATTCTTAGTATCAAGAAAGAAAGACGAGAGATTGTGAGAGACATCTTAGTAAAACTTAAAGGGAAAGCTGGATATATAAATACTGCTAACATTTACAGAAGCCTCTTCTTTCTCTGAGTGATATACTCACGAATTCATTATGTAATCCCGAAATACTGAAATCCCGAATTTCAGTATTTCGAAATTACATAGCCGAACACTCCAAATACCGAAACCCTAAAACCGTGAAATTCAAAATCCTGACAGTATACTACAGACACACCACACACAAACACATACACATAACTTCCTCCCCAACTCAAATATAAAACCTACATTACAGATAAGTAGGGGGGAAGCCTCCCTGCACCCCCCACACCCCCTACTTACATATAGTAACTCCGAGATCGCACAATCAGACACACAAAGGTAACTCACACCCACACATCACAGTCACAACACACACTGACATACACTAAAGCCCTTAACCAACACACATACATACCCAAACTAACACCTAACCACTCACACGCTGCAACACCAGTTCTTCGGGATTTTGAATTTCATGCTTCTAGTGTTTCGGTATTTCAAGGCTTCGCTATTATAATTTCGAAATACTGAAATTCGTGATTTCAGTATTTCAAAATTACATAGGGAACCCATACTCACACACAAGGAAATAACTATATGAATGTGAGCTATGAATAAACTTTTTAATAGACTGTGGTTTCCTTTTATGTCATTGTTTATAATGTAAGAAATTAATAAAGGCATTAAAAGTACAAGTACAACAATAAAAGAGAGAGAACCATAGCAAACATTTTTCATTTTCACAAATTATACACATTTACTTTTTAACAATTATATTTGCTCTAACATTAAATAAGTTGCTCAATGCCCGGATTCCCTTAAACCTCACTCCTCCTGAACATGCATATATTGTTCTAACAAATTCCATTTATGTCTAAGTAGTTTCCTTTTCCTTTTTCATAAGGGAAACTGAATTTTGTATCTTAATCTCCTCTACAATATTCAGTACGTCATTTACAATTGTTTTATATTTTGATTTCCATTATTAGTAATTGCTTTTTTGTCAACCAACAGCAGTAAACTTGGTAAGGCCTTACCATTTTGGGGGAAATCCAATTCTATATTCCATCTCAAAAGAATAATTTCCTTAGTTGCAACCATTTCTTCCCCCCAAATCACTGACACAGAATGCTGTAGGGACTTTTTTAAAATGTGCATTCCCTAAAGCATGTTTTCAATTACCAGTTTATGATCCATTATGCTTCTATTATTTGCCATTTGAGGGAAAAAAACTCTCTAAAATTTGCTTGGGGTACAAAAATACTAACCTTTTGGACATCAGTGCTTACTTGGGAGCCATACAGATATCCTCCTATAGCTCTTATGCTATATTTTATATAGCCTACCAATTACCTCTTTTTAACAATGACTATTCTAGACTAAATTAAAAGCTCTACTAGAACTGGTTTTCTATTTAGCACTCCCCTATACATTTTCTCTTTTCCTGTACTCTTAACAATCCCTGGTAATGAAGAGAGAATCTCTGACCTACTGCTTGATCTCATCACACACCTTACTACCTTTCTATCTCCAGTTATCTGCTCCCAATACCTTGACTCCTTTGCTAATTTTCTCCAGTAAATCCCTGCTTGCTTTGGTTTATGCCATTACTTTGACATTCTTTGGCTGTTCTTATTCTCCTTAAGGACCTGCTACCAATCTTCTACTCTCTCATTACTTCTCACCCCCCCCCCCCATATTTCATCATCATTCCTTTTGACTTTGATTTATAGCTTGCAGTATGTATATGAGCCTTAATTGCATAGTGCTATTTATCCTTTCAAATCAGGTACTCCTAAACAATCTTGTTCTATGTGGAGAATCAGCTTATCCTACTCAACTCTTGCCCAGTTCCCTTTCAAAATAAATGCTTTCAACAATTTACTGACTACGGTCCACAAATTCTCTGGCTGATAAAAATGTGCCTGGCTTGAATATTTTCACTGCTTGTAGCTTACTAACCCTATCGATAATCAAAAGCTTCCGGCTTCTCAGTTTTTGAATGATTTTTTTATTTAGTCTCTTCTCACATATCATTAGCTACCATAACAGAATCGTTTTAGAGGGCATATGAATCAGTTTTCAAGCTTTTTTCCCCCCTGCTATAAATCAGGCATGCTTGCAAGGCTTTCTGCTCACTACACAGATCTCAGCTATGCTTTTTAAGTGTTTCAACTGCATCCAGAGCCATGCAAGCTAATAACATTTTCTTGATTTACGGCAATTGTACTTGTTTTATACCGTGACTGCTACGGTTTATGAGCATTTTAAAGCATTTAACTGTGTGGAAAAAATAGTAATTTCTCAGTTTGCCTCCAAATTGCCTCACACAAGGGTGAATTACCCAGGGACTCAGTTGTTTGGTAGTCGTTTGTTGTTTAATCTGCACTTGAGAGCTACTTTTGCTGTGCTTTTAGGTTAAAAAATTCCAGGATCATATATCTTTTGGCAGAAAATGTTTACTTTGGTCTCTGAGTTGGGAAGTACTCCAGGGAGTGCAAAGTGTGGTTATTTATTGACAAGAGGGTAGAGGATTCATTTTTCAAGCTTTTTTTCTCTGCTACATATCAGACAAATTTGTGCAGAGCTGCCCACTACACTGCGGCTGTTAGCAGTGCGTTATATAGTAGGTAAATGCCTAGACAGTAAAATTCCCTACAAAGTTAGGATTAGGTCCAAAACCTGTTAAACACAGTGGCACTACAAGGAATTAAGCTTACAGTAGCTAGCTTATGCATGAAATACCACTACCATATCCTAGCACTACATAACATATTGCCCTAAACCCCAGAAACTCCCTAGGAGACCCCAGTTAAAACAAAATCCTTAATCCTAAACAGCCCACCCTTTTACAGGACCAGGCAACACGGATATTCAATATCCAAATGTCTTTGTGTCCAGCTTGATAGAGTTGGGCATCTTAAGGCAATGCAGCAATTGTCTCATGTTCTATAACAACCAGTTAATCATTAAATAAAATGATATGGTATGTGAGAGATGTAAATACATAATTTCTTTGCAGGCAAAAATCTTGCATACAAATGAGGTTGTCAAGAAACCCACACTACATCTCTCATACACACTGTTCACTGCAGAAACAGACTGTATTATGCTGAAGAGCTTAAAAGAAAACTTGCCAAATCTCAAAGGCCTCCAGAGCCAACTTAAAGCAATACTGCTCCTCAGCAATCCTTAAAACACACACCAAAAGCCACACCAGACATCTCACATATGCCTAAATCCAATGGTCCCCCAAACGCAAAGCCCATAAGGCAATCACCACTTTACCTACTACGTTTTTCATTGGGGACTCCATTGTGCAACTCACACAGATGCCCCACTCATCTCGTTAGACAAGAAGATAATGGTTAGTTGCCTATCTGGAGCAAGGATCTGCAATATCATGCATAGACTCAAGTTACTACTCTCCATGTACCAATATGATTCCATCATAGTCCATATGGGTGGAAATGACCTGAGATACCTCGCTGGACTATATGAAAAGAGATGTAATGGATGTCTTGGAATATGTGTCACAGACAGGTACAAGCCTTGCATTGAGCAGCAGTCTACCTTCACTGAGGAAAATGTTGCAGTATGAACATGAAATTATTGATTTTAATAACTGGCTTAGTTTCTGATGTCACTCTAGGGGTAGAATGTCTGTCAGCATGGGAGGACATGGTCAATGTGCCACATTGCTTTACCAAAGATAGGCTGTACATGTACCCTGTAGGCTTTCAGATATTGGATAAAACTTTTTCCACACCCTTAAAGTCTTTTTTAGGCAATGCTAAGAAGACAAAACTACCAACATGGTGAAAAAGTCTCCAAGTAAACTTAAGGTGTTACTGCTCAACGATAGGAGCCTAAACAATAACTACTCACCCTTCAAGCCCTCCTTACTCTGGAGAATGTACTCATCTGTGCAGTGACAGAGAATTGGTGTAAATTCATACAAAGTACTCTGTCAGTACAAGACTACAGTACCTTCCACACATTTAGACCAACAGCAGCACAGACTGGTGCCAAAGGTGGTGATGTCTCTATCTATGCTGGTAACAAACATACCTCCAGGTTGGTTAAACAGGATGATACCATGCAGCTCATCCAAGTGCAAGTTACCATAGAGAGGGTCTCTCTCACCATATCATGACTAGATACAGGTCACCATTTCTGCCCTTAGAGTCTCATGACTCTTACCTAAACCTACTAGAGGTGCTCAGCATCCAACCAAACACTCTCTTCATGAGTTGCTAATTTCCCCTCAATCAACTGGGAAACTTAACACTGCCTCAAACACACAGGCACAATGCTTCTTGTACTTTATTAACACAAACACCCTGGAACAGTTATAGTGCACACCCCAACCAGAGGATCAAACATACTGGAACTAGTAGTCACCGGCATGGAAGAGCATGGGAACCCACCCCCCATGTCATATCCTCACTAGTCAGGTGAGACCACAAAGTGATGTTACTCATGGGGAACAGAACGTCTGCCAGCATGAGACGACATCGTCAACAGACCACATTGCTTTGCCAAAGATGGGCTGTACCTCTCCCCTGTAAGCTTTCTGATGTTGGATAAAACTTTTTCCACTCCCTTAAAGTGTTTTTAGGCAATGCCAAAAACACAAAACTATCAACGCACAAAACCCAACTAAACCAGTAACAGTTAGGAACTCTTCTAAGACAAACTACATCCTATGAAGTGACAGTTTCTCAAAATGTAACTCCTCCTATTCCCCAAGAACACTGCTACCTATGCAGAATTATTCACAGAGTCCCTATTCAAACGTGAACAGCTGCATAGAGGCTGCTGTACCTACCAGAAGTAAACCCAAAATCAAACACTATAAACAAACCTATTGGTGGAATCCTCACCTTAACACGGTACATAATAAAAGATGAAAATTCATGGCCAAAATCAGGAAAAGGAACTCCCTTAAAGACAAGTGCTCTTGTACAACTAAACAAGAAACTAAGAGGTCTAATTAAGTCCAACAAGGCCAACTATGAGCAGGCTAAGAACAACTACAAGGCCTTCTTCAGCTATCTTTGGAACATTAAAGGAAACACACAGCAGTGTGCTGAACTGCTTTCATAACTCAGTGGATTGCCAGCTGGCTCACAGATAAGACCCAAGAAGTCAGGATCAGTGAGACCACCTACACCAAAAGACTAGTCATCAGTGGAGTACCGCATGGCTCCATGCTAGGGCTACTCCCATACGTCATCTACTTCTCAGAAGTCAAGGCTAATGTTTAAAGCCTCTGGCTCATCAAGTTTGCAGATGACTGTAAACTGGGAACTATCAAACATTCCCCCCATAACACCAATATCTTGCAAGATGGTTTGACCCAGACAAATGACTGGTGCCAAAGCCATAGTCTAAAACTTTTAGTTATGTACTTACCATAACTTTAGATGTTTGGGATCCATCTCGCCTACATTATGTACTGATGGGCTCGGAGCCGATCCCTCGGCTCCGACTCGGCACGCTATGCTATAGAGCGAGGCCTCTTATTGGCTGAGCTATTTCTTATCCCAGGATGCACCACCACTAATCCCCCAGATCTTGTTTGTCCACATTCATGCACACATGCACAACTTGTTTATATAACATTGTTAGATGTTTCAAGATGAAACAACAGGATTCGGACCTTCTGATATCCTCTGATCTCCAAGGAAGGGGAAGGAGGGTGGGTTATTAGGAATGTAGGCGAGATGGATCCCAAACATCTAAAGTTATGGTAAGTACATAACTAAAAGATGTTATGTGATCCTATCTTGCCTACATTCTGTACTGATGGGACAGCGTCCCTAGCACCTAAATCCTGGGTGGCTCATTGGAAAACACTCCTGAGCACTGTGGAACCAAATGAAGCTCGTCCTCTAGATGCCACATCCAATTTGTAGTGGGAAATGAAAGTGTGCGGGGAAGACCATGTAGCCGCAGCACAAATGTCACCAATGGCAAGCTTAGAATGAAATGCTATCGAAGTAGCCATAGTCCTTGTAGAATGAGCTTTGACAGAGGTGGTAAGCTCTTTGTTAGAATAAGAATAAGCTTGAGTAATACAGTCCCTGATCCATTTGGCAATAGTGACCTTTGTGACAGCTTTTCCCAATTTATTGTCTGCAAAGGATACAAACAACTGATCTGTTTTCCTTGTTTGTTTGGTCCTGTCTAAATAAAAATGCAACTGCCTGTGGACATCTAATGTGTGGAATATGAATTCCGCTTTGTTAGAATATTTTGGAAAAAAGACTGGAAGTTCTAACGATTGTTGTAGGCAGAAACTGGAACAAACTTTAGGGACAAAGGAAGGATTTGGCCTGAGAGATACTCTGTCTTTGTGAAAAACCAAGTACGGGGGTTTTACAGACAAAGCTTGAAGCTCTGAAACTCTTCTGGCAGAAGTAATCGCCACCAGAAAAGCAGTCTTCCACGATAGAAATTTTAGATCACATGTAGCTGCCAGTTCGAAGGGGGAGGAAGTTAAGGCGCGTAACACCACATCGAGATCCCATGGAGGAACAGGATGAGAAATCGGAGGTCTTAAAAGCGCAGCACCTTTCAAGAAAGTCTTACACAATCTGTTGCTCATTAAGGGTGGGTTAATAGATTCGTGAAAATTGGAAATTGCTGCCAATTGAACCTTGATGGTAGAGACTGAAGAGCCTTGATTGAAAAGAGAAGTTAAAAATTTTAGTACTTCTGCCATGGGAATAGAGATGGGATCCAGGCCCCGGAGTTGAGCCCAAATAGCAAATCTTTTCCATTTGCTAGAATACAGTTTCTTTGTAGCAGACGTATGGGCCGAAGATAATATGTATACAACCTCTGGATCCAATGTATGACTCCTGACTATAGTCGGAAGAGGAGGAGCCAAGCCGTCAATTTTAAGGTGTGCAGGGACTGGTGGAATAGTCCCGACTGATGAACCAAAAGGTCTGGGATCTGATCCAGGAACCATGGACCTTCCAGAGCATATTTCCGAAGTTAGGGAAACCATACTTGACGAGGCCAGTAAGGAGCAACTAAGATCATTTTGCTCCTCAAGAGAGATGCCTTTTGGATCACCCTGGGAAGGAGAGGAACTGGGGGGAAGGCATAAAGCAAGCCGGTGGGCCAGGGCGGGCTAGTGCGTCCCTGGGGCTCTTCCCGGAGCCGGGTTAGGGAGAAGAATTTTTGCACTTTGCATTTAGTGGAGTCGCGAAGAGGTCGCAACACGGAACTCCCCATTTGCTGAAAATCTGACTTGCAACTGTCATGTTCAGAGACCATTCGTGAGGAGAGAGGATGGTTCTGCTCAGTCTGTCGGCTATCACATTGGACTTGCCCGGGATATGAGTAGCCACTAGAAAGCGTTTGGTCGAGACTGCCCATTCCCAGACTCTCATGGCCTCTCTGCAAAGAGGATAGGATCTGGTCCCTTCCTGTTTGTTCAGGTACCAGACAACTGACATGTTGTCTGAGTGAACGGCAATTACGCCCTGAGGGAGGTAATCGTGAAGGGCTTGAAGGGACAGAAGCACCGCCCTCATTTCTAGGTTGTTGATATGAAGTAGGGTCTCTTCTGGGTGCCATTTGCCTTGGACTGACCTGCCCAGGGAATGCCCCCCCACCCCATCTGGGAGGCGTCCGTGGTCAAAGTGGCCGCAGGAGGAGGTGGAACAAAGGGTCGTCCCTGATCCAAATTGGAGGGCACTAGCCACCAGCGAAGGTCCCATTTGCATGTTTCCGTGATCCATATGAGGTGACTGAGAGGGAGTTCCTGAAAGGACCACTGAGCTGAAAGAAGCCACTGGAGAATTCTCATGTGCAACCTTGCCAAGGGGACTAGAAGAACCGTGGCGGACATGGATCCCAATAGCTGCAGGACCATTCTGGCTGGGGCTTTGGACCTGGGAAGTAAGGCTCGAACTTGAGTCTGTATGGTTTCTATTCTGTCTGTAGGTAGATAGACCCGCATTCGGTTTGAGTCTATCTCTACCCCTATGAATCTTATTCGTTGAGATGGCAGCAACACAGACTTTGGCCAATTGAAGGTGATTCCAAGGGAATTGCCCAGTGATATAGTGGCTTGTAGGCTCCGCAGTAGTAGATGCTTGGAGGTGGCAGTTAGGAGCCAGTCGTCTAGATACGGAAACACCTGGAATCCTAGACTTCTCAGGTGAGCAGTCACGACTGCCAAACAGTTGGTGAACACCATGGGGGCTGTGGTGAGACCAAAGGGCAGCGCGCGGAACTGAAAATGACTGCCTCCTAGGCTAAAGCGCAGATGTCTCCTGGACGCTTGATGTACCATGATATGGTAATAAGCGTCCTTGAGATCTATGGAGCACATCCAAACACCTTTCTCCAGCAATGGGAGAATGGTTTGTAGGGTGACCATTCGGAACTTGGACTTTCTGACTGAACGGTTTAGAATGCTGAGGTCCAAAATGGGCCTCAAGTTCCCGGTCTTTTTTGGCACCAAAAAGAATCTTGAGTAAGTTCCTAATCCGATCTGGTCTGCGGGGACCGGTTGGATGACTCCTTTTTGCAGCAGCTTTGAAACTTCTGAGGCTGCAGTATCCCGTTGACTGGGTGGCGGGTCTGGGATTTTTTTGGACTGAGGTGGAGAGTGAGAGAAAGGGATGGTGTAACCTCCGGCGATAATTCGAAGCACCCATCGATCCTGAGTGATACCTTCCCAGGCTTTTAGGTGCTTCGAGAAACGACCCCCGACTGGCTCCGGAGCTGCACAGTCGGGCAATCCCTCAGGGACTGTGAAAGGCTGAAGAGCCACGAAAGGACTCGCGGTCTCCAGTGTTGCAAGGGCCTCTGCCGCCTCTGGGACGGCGTCTTCCGGAAGAATTTCCCCTTCCCCTGCCTCTGGAAGGGGGATCCTCCTGCTGAGAGGGGTAAGGCTTCTGAGATCTACGGAACCACATTTTCCCTCCTCTTTTAGCCTTGGGATAAGGCCGAAAGGGAGTGGAAAATCGTGCCCCTATGGTAGTCAGAGTCTTACCCTCCTGTTTGCAGCGGGTCAGTGTGTCCTTTACCTTGGGTCCAAACAGGGAGGACCCATCAAAGGGGGCGTCGGCAAAGGAAGACTTAAAGGCCTCCGCGAAATGACACAGGCGGAGCCAGGCTTGTCTCCGTAGAGTAATGCCTGTACCCGCCACTCTACTCGCCCCTTCGGCCGCATAAGAAATGAGCCTCATGGACGAGTTTGAAATGGACGACAATGTAGCCAGCTGAGAGCCAACTGTCTGGGCCAGCTCCTCAGGCAGGTTACCCAAGAGGGTATCAGAAAGTTCTTTAATCAGATCCCTCTGAAATCTAGTAGAGTGCGTAAGGTAGTTCAAGGACCTTAATGTAAAGGCCGCTGAACTTAGGGTGCGCTTTCGTGCGATCCATGCTCCTAGACTCCTTATTAGGAGGATGGACGGACGTCGAAGCCTCTGCTACATCTTGCTGGGTAGCAGATGCCACCACCAAAGCATCTACAGCCACACCTTTAGTTAGAAACTCTTTTTCAGGGGGTGCCGAGAGGAACTTATTTGGACGAGCAGGCACCGGTTCCACAGAGTCTGGGTGTTCCCACGCCCTTCGACAGATCAAATCCAAGAGCTCGTCAAAGGGCGGAGACACCCAGGAGGCGGAGGGCTGAGCCCCGAAGGCCTTAAGGAACACCGACTCATCAGCAGAAGGGGGTTTGGACTGCCAGCTGCCTCGTTGTTTAAAGGCTTCCAGGATGTCTGCAAAGGAGACATCATCCGAGGACGACTTAGGGGACCCTTCTGCATCATCGAGATCAGTGTCTGATGTAAGAGACTCATCAGGGGAGTCAACGTGCTTCCTCTTGCACAATCTTTTCCTGGGGTTCTTCCGAAGAAGCTTCAGAAGGACCTCCAGGAGGGGGGGAAACCCCAGTGGGGGTAACCTCAGGCCCCGGGGCTCCGCTGTCTAAGGACAGGGGGACTGCCAAAGACCCAGTCTCGGTATGCAGGGAAGGAGCTGGGGAGACCGTGGAGGTAGCCAAAGATGATTTGGCTAACGCACTCCTCATAGCCCTGAAGGCGGGACCACCAGAATCCTGGGAGGGTCCCACCTCCATGGCCACGACGGTAGACGGCACCCCCGCAGCCGACGCACCGAGAGGAAGACTTGAGACCGAAAACATCAGTCCCGAAGCATTCCCCCCGGGGCCGACGGAAGAAGTCCGCATACCGAACTCCGACCCAAGAGCCGGAGTTGGAGTAAGGGTCGGGCCCGACCCTAAAACCTCCACCGGTTCCACCAGCACCGGCTCCAACGGTGCCGTGGCTGTTGGAGGAGGAACCATTGTAGCAAGGTGGACCATCGGCTCCGAAGCCGAATGGGCTGGAGCCGAAACTAACTTTTGGAACACCGGAGACTGGAAGAGTCTTAGGAGCACCCTGTCGATGTCCGAATCAGACATCTTGGATGATCTGGACGATACCGATCGGGTCCGAACCAATTTCTCCATCGGCTCCAAAGGACTAGGGGACTGGCTCCGAATGGATTCTATAACTATCGGCTCCGAGGGAGATCTCAAGGCAATTTCCCTCGGTGCCGATGAGGACTTCGGCTCCGAAGGGGAAGAGTCTGAGCCGGCAACCCTCATCGGCTCCAATATCAGTGGAGCCGATGAAGGTGACCCACCTCTCGATGCCCAGTCCTCGGCTCCGAAACCAGAGGGGTCGAGACTGGAGGCATCGAGGCAGACCGTTCCGCCCTTGGCTCCGAAGTCCGTGGAGCCGATGGAGAAGTCTGCCTAGGTTTTTTGGCAGTCGGTTCCGACTGACTGGTCGGAGCCGCTTTCTTCTTTTGAAGGAGAGGAGAAGAAGATAAAGCCTCCTCGATGGATGGCTTAATTAACCCTTAAGGATTAATTTGTTTTCCTCTCCTGGAGGACCCTTGATGAGAAGGCGTGACACACGCTACATGATTCTTGTAGGTGCTTGGCCTAAACAATAACGACGAGGAGTGGTCGTCCATTATGGACATCTTAAAACCACACCTCATGCATTTTTTAAACCCAGAGGGTTTATGCTCTTTGGACATGACTAAAGAGAAATAACACAGCTATCTAAGATAACACCAAAAACTAGCTAGTTTAAGTTCAAAATATAAAGTTTTTTTTTTTTTTTTTGACACAATAACACAGTTGCACAAGAAAACACAGAAGAGAGGGTCAAGACCCTCTAACTAAACGGGTACTTGACCCACAAATAAAGCTAGAATAGCAAAAAGGGGAAGGCCCCTCTAACTAAAACGGGAAACCTTCCCTTAACGAAAAAGACAAATTTCTCAACAATATCACCAAATACACACACGTATCACAACAATAGCTGTTAAAACAGCTTTTGGGTTGAAAACAAGCAAATTCCTGACAGGAAAAGTCTAAATAAATTAGTACTTAGCCCAGCCAAGTTGAGACCACGTCTTAGCTTGTAAGCGGCAAACAAGATCTGGGGGATTAGTGGTGGTGCATCCTGGGATAAGAAATAGCTCAGCCAATAAGAGGCCTCGCTCTATAGCATAGCGTGCCGAGTCGGAGCCGAGGGATCGGCTCCGAGCCCATCAGTACAGAATGTAGGCGAGATAGGATCACATAACATCTCAGTGCCAAAAATGCATTGTAATGCCCTTTGGGAAACCATCTACCCAAGTTTTTACTCCATCAATAAATCACCCCTAAGAGTTAACCCAGTAGTAAAAGATCTGGGAACATATGTAGACAGCAATCTGGCCTTTGACCAAGTATAGCTAAGACAGTAAGAAAATCATTCTGTGTTGTCCATCTTATAGGTAAGGTTATGACATCCAGGTCCAAGGAAGTTACAGCACCACTCTACTCATCCCTTATTAGACCTGTCATTTAGTACAATGCCCCTTTTGACTTGTACCAAATGACACACTTGCAACAGTTGGAACACCAATAAAGGTTTCTCACCAGGAGAATTCAGAGCATGCACTGATTGCCTAAAGGCTCTATGTCTGTATTCAATCTCCTACAGACTGCAGCAAGGGGATTTTTGCCTGTCTTATGGGGCTTCCTCAGTCCTAGCACTGATGGATCTGTTGCACATACACAAACAACCAGCATCAGAAACACTAGATCCCTAGCTACCCCTTCTGAGGAAGTGTCTATTTTCCCTAATAACTCTTGAATCATTTTCACTACCCATTCCTTAAGTTCTTCTTTAACAGATATGTAGAAAAGCTCCAGCTTCTTATTTTTACTTCATTACCCTGCATCTTTATCATACTTTTCATCGCTGTGTGATCTGAAATAGTTATTGTATGTGTTTCCAAGCTTTCAATTAAATACATGTTCATGTGAAATACAGTTCCTGTCCATTATTGTACATTGCATAATAAGTAAACTCTCTCTGTCTTGCTACTACTGAATTTACATTTTCCATACCACTTTCAAATATACTTTTTTTTTAGAAAGCTATCCACGTTTCTCATATTTTCCCTTCTAGGTCCCCTGATACATCTTCACTATTGCAAAATGGGTTTTAGCCCCCGCCCATAAATAATATTCCCTGATGAAAATTACTTCACTCAAAATTCTCTTAAGCTTCATAATAGCAGTTTTAGGTGGAATGTAAATGCATGCTAGCATAAGCTTCCTCCCCTACCAATAATTCTTACTACCATGAAATCTACCGTTGTCCTTTTTTCTTCTGTTACCCCAATTTTCCTTTGTTTCTGATATTCAGTTGAGTGCCACCTTGAAATGCTTTCTTTGTACAAATTCACATTGTCATTTCTATCCAAATGTCTCTCTTAATATTCTTATTTACACTCTATGCTATTTAACATACTTCAATACTCTCTGCTTTTTACTTATACCTTTAAGGTAACTTACATTCCATGATAATATGAAATGTAAGTTACCTTAAAGGTATAAGTAAAAAGCAAAGAGTAATAATATTAAATAATAATTTAATAATAATAAAGAATATTAAGAGAGACATTTGGATAGAAATTCCATGATAATATGAAGTAGCCGCGGTGGTACGGCGGTAGCTTTGTTACCTCACAGCAAGAGGTTCTCCCGTTCGATTCTTGGCTTGGCTTGGGAGTGCCTTGTGTGTGGAATCCGCATGATCTCCCCGCGGTTGGGTAGCGTTCAAAAGACATGCGTGTGTAAATGGGCGAAGAAGCCAGTTTTACTGGTGAAAGCGCTCAGTCGGTGTGCTTTTTACTTGAATAAAAATCTTCTGCTTCAAGTTCCTGGTCTGTGCCTTATTGTCGTTTCTACCTGCACAGTGGTCGATGGTTTTGTCGTCAAATTCTTGTGTAAATGGGCGTGCCTTCGTTGAAGGTTGGGCGTCGAGCTGGCACCTCTGCGTTTCGTAAAAATCTACTGCCAATCATTAGCGGACCGGAGTTTCACTGTGGTGACCCATTACCGGGAAAAAGCCAAAAAGAAAAACAACATTCCATGATAATATGAACAGAGTAGCCATTATGATTGAAAGCTATTGCTCCCAGCTATTATACATGACAGTTCTTTTGAGTGTATAGTTCCAACTTTTGGCTCTTGCATACATACTAATGTTTGGCAGGGTGATCTGCTATGTAGTTGCATCTTCTCATCTCCATTTGAACCTATATCACATTTTTTTCAAGATGCTTCAAAAAAATTCATTTTCAGAACCCCCACCCTTTTAACTTAGAACAAAAAAATGTACATTTTAACCAAAGTTTACCCCTCTAGAAAAGAGCAGCTGCCCCAAATCAAGAACTGCACCCACAGGTACTACTTATTGTAGGCATGGCGGCCACGGTGGTGCAGTGGTTAGCATTGTCACCTCCCAACAAGAGGTTCTCCGGTTTGATCCTCGGCTGGGGTGCCTTCTGTGCGGAGTCTGCATGTCCTCCCTGTGGTCGCGTGGGTTTCCTCTGGGTGCTCCGATTTCCTCCTACATCCCAAAGACATGCTGCAGGTGGATTGGACACTCTAAATTGGCCCTAGGTGTGAGTGCATGTGTGTACCTTCTGTGGAAGGTTGGGCGCCGGGCTGGCAACTCGACACTGTAAAACTCCACTGCCAATCATGAGCGGACAGGTGATCCACTGTGGCAACCCCTAACCGGGAATAGCCGAAAGAAGAAGAAGTTAAACTACATGTTACAGCCTCTGCTCCCATTTACACTTACTGGTATCCATTTCTTTCTTATCTTGGTTTCCCTCCCAGATGTGAAAAACAGATTGCATGCTTTAAATAAACATTAACATTTAGCTCCAAGAAAAAGTGCACTGGCTACCTTAAAATACACTAAACTGTTTAATGTTATATTAAATGCATTAAAGTACTAAGGCTCCAGGGCAGGCAACTACTTTTATTACTTATTCACTTCCCACACTTTCGAACTTCATTTACTTTTCGCCAAACTGTTTGGCAATGTATCTTTAAATGTTATATTGTATCAGTTCATGCAACAGTGTTCAGCCCTCTCATGATTAGTTGTTTGCACCTGCAGACTTTTTGTCACCAAGTTGGTACTGAAAAAAGCAGCTACTGCTTTTGCAGATGCATGAAAGAATTTTTGTAAATATCATCTAAAATACACTGTTCAGCCCTCTCAGATTAACTGCTTGCACCTGTAGCCATTCTGTCTCCTAGTGAAAGCCTTTGCAAATGCAATAAATTACTACAATTTTCAGAGCCCCTCAGTCTTTTATTTTTAAGACAATTTGCTTAAAATGTGTTGGTTGGTTAAGTCAATAACATTAATTCAGATAACCACCTCAATTAAAAACAGGGGAAGTTGTAATCTTAATTCTGCATATAATGTAATCAGTACACTTTTACATTCCCCTAAGCAGACCAAGATCACAACATAATATTAATTTCAGTTTGCTTCTATTAACCTTGTTACAGTGTAAATAAAGTCAAGATATCTTTAGACAAAGAAAAAGGAATTTCAATATGTTGAAAATATACAGCAGTCATTGATAAGACTTCTACCACATCACCTTTAAAATACCCCTGACTGGACACTATAAAAACATATCATGCAATTTACATTGCATATTTTTTATACAAACATTATTAAGAATAAAAACTATTTTACTTAGTTATTTCTTCGATGTCCTTCTAAATAATAATAGAGTGTATATTTTCCAGTTCCCCCACCAGTTTAACACACTGAAAAAATTCCACTCTTTCAGAACCACTTCTGCTTGCAAAGTCGCATTTAACATGTTTATTCCCAGATCTAATGGGACTGATGGTCTCCCATTCATCCAATAATCTGACAATGCTGCTGATCATCTTCCTGATCCACTCCATCACCCAACACCACTCATTATTTCAAAGTCCAAGGTACGCCTGATTCCTCTAGTCAACTACAATGCTTTATTTTCTGTCTCTCAAGTACTTTTCTTTGGAGCAATAGAAAATGTTTTACTGGAAAGTCTCTCTTTGGGCTTGGCTATTGTCAGAAGAATAAGAACCTGTGTTTCCTTCTGCTTCTTGGCTGTTCTTTTGTCAACTAAACTTTTAGGATTTCCTCCTTATCATGTTCTACATCCAAAAATGTCTTTTATCCTTCTGGGAAAGAAAGCTGAAGTACCACAGTTTGAAACTCGTACTTGGTTCTCAACATTCCCTGATTACTGGGATTGACTTTATTCACTACACACCAGGAAGAAAAGAAGCATCATTTTCCACAAACACTCTACTGTCCCCAACTTTTAATACTTTTCCCTTACACCACAATATTGTGAGGAGCAACTCCATATGTTGGTTTGATTGCCTTTTTGCTGCTTTCTCATGGCCAGATTTGGAGAGTACACATGATGTGCTATCTCACTTAACAAATCTTGCTGTAGAAAAACAGTCAAATTGCTTATCTGTGCATTCACAAAATTAATGTAGTTTGTTCCATCCAGCTTTTTGGTACAGCAAAAAATCTTAGTTTTTTTTTTCTTTTCTATTACATGCGCCATCTTCTAACTTCATTATTTTTTAAACAGTTCTCTACAGTTCAAAAAATTGTACTCCCGAGGCTACATTTAAGACAAGTCTTGATGGGTAAGCACACATTTACACCAGGGTTATCCTATATGGCCCTGTTTTATTTAAGAAATTAGTATTATTACATGTTCAAAACAGGGTGCCAATAGCTTTTACATTCATCTACTTAAAGGTATTTCACAGCTTGGTATCTTATGATTGCCTGGTATTGCTCACATGTTGTTATGAACCTCTGCACTTGTTGGAAGAACATATGTATGGCTCCCACGTATGCAACAAAGTTCAGGAATTTTGCTTGGAAGTGTTTGCATATATATTTATACCTCAAGCAGACTTCAAAGAATTTTCCTTAGGTAGAAAAATGCTGGAGGTTTGGCAGGAAAGACAGAGGTAACTGGGAACATGTTTTTAGGGAGTATAATGAGTTGGCAAATTTTAAAACTATGAACAACAAAATAGTGTATGGAGTGGAAAAAATGCGCCAAGAAAAAACAGAATCACCACTCCAAGTAGCCAAGAACCAGACTTGGCAGTATCAAATAAAAATGTTTAATTCCACAATAAGAAAGACTCAGTAGTAACACAGTCAGTCAAGCGCTTTCATCATCCAAGACTTATTAAGAATTTTAAAACTTTCATACAAAGTACTCACAGAGAAATATTGGGGGAGCAAATGACTATAACTAACAAAATTATTCTTTAGAGCTGGGGCACAGGATCTAAATTGCCTAGACATAGTAAGGTCTTATTAAGTTTAATGTTGTTGGCTGCAAAAAACCCACTATTACTAGAAAATGGAAATCAAGCTCTAAAACAACTGTAACTGAAGTATTGAATATTGTTAAAGAGATAAAAGAACTGAAAGTGGGATCTTTAGAAAAGGGAAGAAGCAAATTAAAAAGAAATAAATGGAATTTGTGGAAAACTACATGCAGATTAACGCTCAGGAGGAGGAATGAGGTTTAAGAGAAGACAGGGACTGAGCAATTTATGTAATGTTGCAATGAATAATACTTAATGTAAAGAAACAAAACATATACATAATGCATAATACATGAACAAATGTTAATATGGTTTTCTTTTTTATAAATATATGTGTGCCTATGTATTGTGTGATAGTTTAATAAAGGTATTAAAAAAGACTGTGCTGGGAAGGTTAGGGCTAAATTTACTTTATTTTTTATTTGCACTTTGTTGATCAGCTTAGTCCCACTAGGCCAATAGCATCTTTTCAGGGGAGACCCAAGATGGTAGTCATACTAATTACGGGAAATTTGGCCAGGATATTGGGCAACTTCCCTTACTCTATTCAGTTAGTTGCATGAAATATTTTACATCCACATGAGCAACCACCAAACTCAAGCAGATGGGGCCTTGGTTTTAAATCTCATCCAAAGGCGCTGAACCACACATGACACTAGCTATAAAGGTTTCAGTTTCTGAGACAACTCCTAATAACAATTTTGTAGGGCCTGTCTCTTAAGTAGTTTTTAATCTACTTGCCTAAACCCATTGCAAAGCAAAGTTTATCCATTTCTGTAGCAGTGAGTAGTGCTTAATTGACCCAACTGCTCTTTTAGGTTAAAGCAAATGGCTGCTGTCTTTAGTCCCTTTTCCAAATACTAAGCATTGCTTTTCTAATCACCTTCATTGCAATAAATTATTAACAGGCTCAACTGTTCTTTTTATGCTCAGTAAATGGCCCCAGTCATTAGTCCCTATTCCAAATTAATATGGATGTATTCTATTATGCAAGAAAAGGCAGTTATGGTGCCATACTTTTCTGAACCCATGTTGCTTTTGTGAGGAGGCTACACAGTTCCACATGTTGCGAGTAAAACAAAATTTATGTACTTGCCAAAATGACAGATCATGTTGTCTCATTTTCATCCGGTTCAACCTTTGGGTTTTCAGAAACAACCATGGTGTCTTCTTCTAAAACTGTGGATCCAAGGCTCTCATTCCTCCCCTACCCATATTTGCCTCCTCTCCACTAAAGTACCTCATATCAAGTTTGCTGACTTGCATTTAAAATGTGATTCCCTCCTATAACTACAAAAAACTGTAAGTACCACAAGTTGAGGGACATGTTTACACCATAGAAAGATACACACAGAACATGTTTACCGGATAGGGTCTTATGTTGTCTGATGACTGGACAAAACTGGCTTTATCATTAGGGTAAGTATGTAACTTTTGTATCTGATTCAACCATTGTGACAGATTCCCAAGCTGTGAAAAAACATTTGGGTGGCATCAAGGAAAGATATTTCTGAGAACAGTGGAACCAAAGGAGGAACATGATCTGGACTACATCCCTGATTTGTAATGAGATACAAAGGTGTGGACAATGGATGCGGTTACTACTGCACAAATGTGATCAATGGGAACACTCTTCATGAATGCCACAGAAGTAGCTATTTCTCTTGTGGAATGGGCTTTTGGCTTCGTACTTAGGGAGTAAACACCATTAACTGTATTTAAAAAAAAAAAAAAAAAAGAAAGAAAGAAATGAGTCTGACAGCCATTTTGAAATTATGTCTTTTGATATATTTTGCTTTAGAGAAGGATATAATTAGTTGATCTGACTTTCTGACATCTGAGTTGTTTGTGAAAATCGGGCAGGTGTAGGATATGTTCTCCTTTGTTTCAGAACTTGGGAAGAAAGACTGGCAAATCAACTGACTGCTTCAGATTTACTTCTGATATGACCTTTGGTGGAAAGGAAGAATTACTTTTCAAGTCCACTCTATCTTTAATAAAAATGAGAGATGGTGATTTGCAAAATAGTACTTGTTATTCAGAGATACAGCTAGCGGATATAATTTTTTCAATAAGGTTACTTCAAGTCTACTGAAGTTGCTGGTTTGAAGGGTTTAGGTCAAGACTTGAAGTATGATAGTGATGTCGCCTGGAGGAACTGGATCCCTGACTGGAGTTCTGAGTAAGAAAGTACCCTTGAAGAAGGCTTTGGAGATTTTAAGAGAGGCTATAAAGGTGTTATTATGCCCAATGTGAAAATTTGATATGGCGGACATCTGCAGCTTGATAGTGGAGAAACTGGACCCTTTCTGAAAAAAACTGACAGAAAATCTAAAATTGATAGTAAGGAAGCAGAAATGGGATCTAGTCCTATCAAGAATGCCCAAATAGATTTTTTTCCCATTTGCTTTGATATATCTTTTTGGCAGACTGTTTTTGTGAGGAAGAAATAATGTGGACCACCGAAGAAGGTAGTATGGCATCTCAGGCTATTGTTAGAATTCGAGGAACCATGCGGTCAACTTCAGCTTTTACAGCTGGTGATGGCAATCTAGACATGTGACTCAGGAGATCCAGACTGTTATCCAGAACCCAAGAAGGGTGTATACAATGAGGCCAAAGGAAGGGGAAACAAATCTGCCGGTTTCATAAAGATATATCCATGTATAAGAACTACTTACTGTATATGAACACCCCCCAAAAGACACCAGCCTGGTTAACAGAGTGAACCTGCAAGCTATCCTAAAAACTATAGACCAATAACTTGCCTTCAGATGACATATAAGCTATATTCTGGAATTGATGCCAGCAGAGTTTATACTCATTTAGAAGAAAACTCAGTCACTGGAATAGAACAACAAGGTAATAAAAGAAAGTCATATGGAACAAAGGATCATTTGCTGTTAAGTAATGTCATAATGGAGAACTGCAAAAAGTGGAAGAATCCAAGTATGGCATAGACAGACTAAAAAAGCATCTGACAGTATCTTACATTCATGGATAAGACAGTGCTTAAAAATGTATAAGAAACCCTACACTGATCGATTACATTACAGTGACCATGAAACAGTGGCAAACCACTTTGCAGTTAAGCCATGATAAAGAAGAAACTATTATTCACGGAATAAAAAATCAAAGAGGAATATTCCAGGGTGACTCTCTGTCACTACTGCTCTTTTGTCTTGCCCTTAACCCATTAAGCTGTCGACTTAACAGATTAGGTAACGGCTACAATTTGGCTACCAGAAAACAACAGTGTGTAAAACTTCTCATTTTCTTTTCGTAGATTATTTAAATTGTATAGCTTATCAGATGAGAAACTGAAAGCATGACTGCACATGGTCAAAACTTTTTCAGGTGATATAAGAATGCCATTTGGTCTTGATAAATGTGCAAAAGTAACCTTTAAAGTAGGAAAGCTGCAGCACCAAGAAAACATCAGTTTGGGACAGGAATGTGATATGAAAGAACTTGAACAAGAGATAGTGGATAGAGACTTTGGAACTGTTGAAGGATCAACAATAAAACAAGAACAAATGCGAATAAAACTTAGTAATGAACATTTTAGAAGACTTAAATTAATACTGAAAACAACATTGACATCTAGGAACAAAGTCCAAGCTATAAACTAGTTTGCTCTTCCTGTCCTTACTTAGTTTTGGAGTGACTGACTGGCCCCCAAAAGGTGTAGATTGGACAGAAAAACAAGAAGGATGCTTTATGCTTATCAAATAATTTATAAAAATCAGTGCATACCAAGACTATATATTCCCCGTTCTGGAGGGGATATGGGCCTCCTATAAATTGATTACATGTACAGATTTGCAACTGTGGGACAGTACACATATCTGCTGAATTCACAAGACCCAAATGTAGTGATAATTTTGAAACACAAGGAGAATAAGTCTAAGATGACTTCCCTGTTTAGTTTAGCAGAAGCATATCAGCATCAAGCAGGAATGGGAATCAAACCAGAAGTAGATAAAAATCAGACAGCAACTGAATATGCCAAAAAACAAAAGAAAGAATATAAGGTGAAGGATCAAATGAGAAGGCAAGAAATGTGAAAAATGTATACATATATTTGCAAGTATAGAAAACTCTTGGAACAACCTCATGTTGATCAGGACTGAATGCAGAAATGGTTGATGAGAGGTGAATTTAAAGCAAAAGATGAAAGATTAATATTGGCAGCCCAAGATAGTGGACTACATACATGCTGGTTTACAAAATCTAATGAACATGTGGGAAAAACAGGCAAATGTAGGTTTTGTAAAAGAGAATTGGAAATGGTCACTCATCTTGTTGCTGGTTGTAATATACTAATGGCAGAAGGACTGTATACAGAAAGGCATAACAATGTGGCAAGACTGTTGCATTGGGGATTGTGCAAACATTATAATACTGAAGTACCTGAAAAACTGTGGAAACATGCGCCACAAAGCATTATAGAAAATGATGAAGTTTATATCACATGAGATCACCCACTACCAACAGTTCAAAAAGAGATGCGAGTAAACCAGATATAGTAGTGCAAGAAAAGAAGACAAAAGTAGCATTGATCATTGAAATTGCTGCACCCAGTGACACAAAGTCATAAAATACCAGAATTTGCAGGCAGAAATGAGAGCAATGTGGAAGAAGGATATCCATACATTTCCAGTAGTAGTAGGCACAATGGGTCTTATAAAAAAAGAATTTACAATCCTACTTAGAAATATTACAGATATATGCAACTCCATACAAACTGCAGAAGGAGTCGTTACTGGGCATATTGCGGGTGCTGTGACGAACACTTTTGGCTAACATCAAAGATCAAAACAATACTAATTTCCTGAACTTTAATCATACTTTGATTTAGGAATGGGGTCCATTCCCGTCATGGTAGTAGAAACCCTAAAGACTTGGAGAAATAAAAAATAAATAAAAAAAAATGTTCTAGGGAGAATCTAGGTTGAGGTGGGGGAAAATGGTCTGAGCAGCCAGTGGATTTGATTTCCTTGGAGATCTTAGATGGCAGACCCAAAAGGTCTGATGGATCTGGAGACCTTATCCTAGACTTCTCAGTTTTTTTTTTTTCTTCAGATGTCCCTCTCTCTGTTTATGCTTTTCTGCAGACTTCTTTCTCTCTTTTTCATCCTATTTCTCCATTCTACTGCCTGGGGAAGCTGGTCGAAAAAAGTACTAGACATAGGTTGCAAAGACGAAGACCCTATCTGTGGGGGAAGCAAGCCTTTTAGGGAGAGTTTTTCCTTCTAACATTGAATAACTTTCATCCCAAAGGAAGCACAAATGCAAAATTTGCCTCCAGACTGCCGGAACCTAAACAATATACACAAAGTATGCAGTCTTGAGGTGAAATTTTGTGTCCACCGGCAATGCACTTCTTAGAGCCTTGTTTTTTTTTTCTGACATAAGAGTAGAAATCACAGCAACCGCAATAAGCAAAACAACTAGAAAAACTTAAGGAACATTGAAAACTACTTTTCTAAATATGTCTCTAACTATTTATTTATATATATATATATATATATATATATATATATATATATATATATATATATATATATCTAAACCATTTTGCAGAAAACTATTTTAATGCTAACAATGTTAAAAAAATACTTAATGATGCTGACACTAAAAAACAACCAATATCTAACTAAGAACTACTACAGTTACATTTACAACTAACACAGCACACCTGTAGTTTTTACATTAAATTTATAAAAAATTTAGGGAGGAGAAAAAATCTAGCAATAATAATGAAAAAGACATTCACTTATCGTGAAGATAAACAGCCCTTGGAACACGTCTGAAATGTTCAGGTGGCAAACGAGTTCTGAAGTAATTTAGTGGAGCAAAAGGAATTATGGGTAACAGCCTCAGAGCTACAGCTTTAGAAGAAGGTTCCGAGGTCAGATCTGATTGGGTCTGACAACCCAAAGATTGAATCAAATGAAAATAAGACAACATCGGATCCAGTTTTTCTAACGGTCTAAAATTAGTCATTAGTTTGAGGTCCTGCTTAAAGGGAGATTATGCTCAGAATCAGAATTATTATGTACTGTTTCAAAGCTGGTGGTATTATTCCAAAGGAGGTAAATATAAAGTATTTGTCAGTGTTTTATAAAGACGGAGTTTGCCATTTAAAGGAAGAAGGGGTGTATGTTTGCCATTGCAGTATTATATTTGGGGTCTAACTTTCCAGTGGTTTTCTGACCAATTTTGTTAACATTTTCTTGAAGTAGCTGCAAAATCTTTGTACTCCAATATTAATCCAGAGGGGGTTGGTATGTTACTTTAATCCTCTATCTTTAGAATTTCTGATGACTTTTACCAAGTAACTGATCTTTTTGGAGTTCCAATATTCACACTCTTGCTTGTACCATTTACCACCAGTCATTTCCCTGCTACAGTTAAAAAACAGCATACATCAATTTTGTTTTAGTACAAGCTGTTTGGGTGGTGTGGGGTGACGGTTGTAACAGGATTTAGCTGTATTGTTAACTATCCCAGTGCGGGCGGCCATGATGGTACAGTAGTTAGCATTGTCGCCTCACAGCAAGAGGTTCTCCAGCTCGATTCTTGGCTGGGGTGCCTTCTGTGCAGAGTCTGCATGTCCTCCCTGTGGTCGCATGGGTTTCCTCCGGGTGCTCCGGTTTCCTCCCACATCCCAAAGACATGCTGTAGGTGGACTGGACACTCTAAATTGGCCCTAGGAGTGAGTGCATGCCTGTGTGTGCCTTCCATGGAAGGTTGGGAGTCGGGCTGGTAACTCGACACTGTAAAACTCTACTGCCAATCATGAGCGGACAGGTGATCCACTGTGGTGACCCCTAACCAGGAAAAAGCCGAAAGAAGTTAACTATCCAAGTGCATCTTTTAAAATCCAAGAATTCCTGAAAGTAGCAAGGATTGTTTGTTCTTCTCTATTTCATAAAGCCTCAATCCCTTAGCTGCTTTTTCAAAGAGTTGGGGAGCCAGGGGCTTTTCAGCTTTTTAACCCTTGATGGAAACAGCCTACTTTGGATAGGTATGAGAATTATGAGAAAAGCAGCAAAGGCTAATGTTACATCAGTTTCCTTGCTGCCTAGTCACAGCCAACATCTAATTCTAAAAGACCTAATTACTCCTTCACCATTCAACTTTACAAATCCAAAGACATTTTAGCAATTCTTTAGTAAATCACTTTTGATTTCCCCACTCAGACTCAGTCTCTGACCATGCTTAACCTTTCACTGCTGAGAAGGCATAATAGGCCCATTACTCCACATCTATAAATTACCACCTTAACCATCTTACTTCATCAACTAGAAATCAGCTCTAGGTTCACTAGTTCGTAAAAAATTCAGATCCAGCACAAATGTACACTTCTGACCCATCTTTATATTACCAATTCTAGGTAAGATTTTTGAAAAAAAACATATATAATCAACTCTCTTCCTACATACAACAATACCAACTACTCTCCCAAAAACTACATGGCTTCTGGACAAGTAAGAGCACCATGAAATCACTATGGACATTTTAGACAACACAGAGAAAGACAACCTGACAGGTGCCCTTTTTATCAACCTCATTCAGTATTTGACTTTATTCACCACACCATTTTTCTTTCCCACATGTTCCATATGGGCACTGCCCTCTAGCTTCAACCTGGTTAAAGGACTTTCTTACCAAAAGGACTTTTAAAGAAGAAAATGGCTGTTTCACCTCTGCAGAAGCTCCTATTCTCACTGGTGTCCCTCAAGGATCTATACTTGCCCCACTATTTTCTCCACTTTTATAAGTAAACTGCCAAAAGACCTACCCAATCCCCCCTACTATTTTAAGCAGGTGACAGAATTTATAGATCCAGCTTACTACACAGCCTAGTCCAAGCTGATGTTTTGTTTCTCACCACATGGTTCAATACAAAAATACTCCTCCTTAACGTCACAAAACAAAAGCTGTGACTTTGGGACATACTAGAAACTCTCAGAAATCCCAAGCACGCTATTGGCAATCACACCATTGAAAGCACCTCCATGTTCAAATCCCTGGATATATGGCTTGCTCAAACCCTAACTTTTCAAACTTACATAGAGAAAAAAACAAGAATCTTATTTTTGTACCAGTACATTATCACACTTCTTGTCACGCCTAGCTAGCTCAGCCACAGGTAAAAGCATCCTATTTGCCCAACTGGAATATGGCCTACCACTCACTGCAGCAGCCCTCAAAAGAAGAACTTGACAGCCCACAATCAATTGCCAACAAAATCTGCCACTTCAGAAGAAAATTACCTAAACACAAACACCTCTGCTATTTCATCAAAAAGGCCATCTGGCTGCATATTAAAGAGCAGACCTGAAAGTAGGCTCCCTGATTTTTAAATGACTAAATCAAGACGCACTCAAGTCTCTCACTTCTTTCCACCAAACATATTCCTAACATATGTTCTTACAGCCTCAGGAGTTACTCTCACACAGGAAG
This sequence comes from Protopterus annectens, assembly GCF_019279795.1. Lineage (NCBI taxonomy): Eukaryota > Metazoa > Chordata > Ceratodontiformes > Protopteridae > Protopterus > Protopterus annectens. The sequence goes on along the minus strand of NC_056737.1, from coordinate 185,456,677 downwards.
AGACACCCAAACCCCAGAACAAAACTCCACCGTATCAGTCACAGTTTATCTACCTCCTAAGAAATCCCTTCCTCCACACCTAAACAAACTCTCCACCTACTCTAAATCTAGATTGCAGTTTAAAGCTGATCAGCGAAAATATAGTTAAAGCGAGTGCAACATCCCTGGCCATATCACCTAATTTCAACTGATCTTTCACATTTCCTCACTCCACCAGCTTCTCTTAGTGTCAACAAATCTTACATATATGTTTTAATGTCCACAGAATTGTTTTACTAAATGTATCTTTCTTCTACGTACAGAAACATTAACAACTTAACAAATACTAATTCTGCATATATTTGTTGTGCTTAGAACTAATGCTTTTTTACTCAGGGTGAGCCTGCAAGTGGTCAACTACAATTAGTGCTCCCTGTTCTGATTAAAAATAATTGAACTATAAATACTGTGTAAATTATATTTAACAATAAGGAATTGTAGCTTTCTTATCCATGTCTTACTGCAGTCATTGTGATATGAACTTGAACCTTACTCTGTGCATGCATATTAATAATGTGTATTTACATCACTGTTTGCTCTGTGAATTCTGTACCTTTTCAGAGCTTTGGGTGGTGGCTGAAAAGGGACAGCTGTTCAGACCACCTACCTAGTTAACAAAATAATAATAAAGTAGGTGTGTTTCCATTAATTCTGGAAAGAACCCTTCTATAAAATATACTGGAGCATTCTTTTTAGTTTTAAATGACCAATGTGAGAGGATAACTGGACAACAGGCACTCTGAGATGACAGTAATTCAAATTATCATCTGAACAAAGCCAAAAATAATGTGGGAACCAATGCACAAAAATCTGGACAGATTTAAAATATTACATTTTCAAATTTAGATAGTTGCTAGAATAACAGGTTTTGCGTTAGTATGTATTTTCTGAAGCCTACAAAGTCTGAAACTCATATGGTTGTCATTATTCCTCAACAATATGACAGAAAACCAAGAATTTCTTTTATGAGGAACACACCAAAAATATAAGGCAAAAATCTGGAAAATTGAGAGGTATATTACATCTCTAAGGGTTTCTTTGTGATGATGTTGACAAGCATGGTCTTCTTTCTGGATTGGGCCTTCTAGCATTTGTAAAGATCTGTGACAAGTTATTAATAGCAGCAATACTGTGTAATATCCCATGGATATAGCCTTTTGAATCCAGGTTCCAATTCTCTAGAAGGATGAATTTATTTACCACAAGGCAGAAGAACATGTTATGTTGAGTGAAAATGAGTTTACTATAGCCTGGGACTGCCATGGTTATATGTTTTGATACTAGCCTTTCTCCTTAATTTGCTGTGACTGTAATCCATATGCTTTTTTAACATATTTTATTCAGGAGGAGAAGAAAAAAATAAATCGAGGAATCCTATTTATGTCAAACTCAAATATAACAGAAAATGTTACCGTCTCTGATCACATTAATTTGCAACTTAGAATACAGTTATTAAACAACAAGGGGAAAAGGGGATGTTGTGGGAGAATAGTAATTATTAATGAGTAAGGATGTGGAAATGACTTGGGTGTCTTCAAGATGATACCATGCATATTTATGTGAAAAGATCAACAAGAACACATCAGATCAATGAGATTTATAATGAAACCAGGCAGAATTCAGGCAGCAGTGCCCTGTACTTAGACTTCTCCTTTGAATGGGAGAACATTTTCACTGGCAGGAGCAGTTCAAGTTCTCCACATTTTTTTTTATTCTAGGTCTTTTTTCCCCTCCCCTTTTGCCACATTAACAATTTATCTTCCTACTAGATGGACTAAGTGCATTTGTTCCCTAGAGGTGGAGGTCTCCCAGATCTTCTAGGGTGAGAGATATCCTGAAGGGCTGTCATCTTGTTTGTGTCTATGGCGACATCCTAACAACAGAAGACATTTCTTATGTAACCTAACTCATTTCCCCTTAGTGGATCTTTTATGTCTTGCAACCTGCTAGTGTGTGTGTTTTTACATATGCAGGCAAGGGGTAGCAGCACCTGCTTAGACAGCCTACAGATGCCCCGACCCAGTCTAACTCCCACTCTCAAGATTTGTTCCCCCTTCCAACTTAAGATTTGTCCTTCCTGGAACTGGTAGGAATGGCTGACCTCAGGTACAAACTACCTATTCCACCTGTTCCATTAAGCACCTGAGCCACTAAATGAAACATGGATCATCAGCATTGTATTCAGGACTTTACCCCTCTGCATCATTGGACAAGCTGTGCTCTTTACAACGTGAATAAAGGACAGGGAATGTGGGTATTTGCTGCACAGGTATGAAAGAAAAAATATAGCCATAAATTATGGAATAATCATAAAGGATATGTAAAAGTTTACAATCTAATTTACTGGAAGATAAAGGAGAGAAGCATCATAAGCAAATATTTAAAACTGTGTACTTGCCTGCTCTTTAATTACAACATTTCAACAAATTAGCTTAAGTCTAGCAAGTGTAAACTCGTCTACATTCTTAAGTCCCATTTCTCAAAGGTATCACAGAGACTTGGGTAAGACCCAGCCAATTTGAAGTAACCTTAAAGGATATTTGCACTTAAAACATATTTTGTTTATCTTTTTGTTGACCAGGTTAGTCCTATTAGTCCAATGGCCTCTTTTCAGGGAGACTCAAGGTAGTATTAATACTACTAAAGGAAATTTGGTCAGGGCATCAGTGAACCTTTCCTACTCATTAGGAGAGTGCTTTTTCTGTTCCTAATGCAGTGATGGCTGGGAGAACAGCACTGAAAGAGATCCAAGATGGTGGATAGCACAGAGGCGAACGCTGATGCAGTGTCTGAATCTCTACAAGATTCTGAGGAGCTGTTTAAGCAGAATTTGTTTCATCAAAAGCAAACAAAAAACAATGACGGATGTGTTACTACAACCCTCCAGTTGGGAGTGTTGTGGGTTTGGGTGAATTGTTATTGTAGAGCGAGCTAGAGAGTGGAAAAGATGTTTCATGGGATGAAATTATGAACAAAATTCAATCAGAGGAATCGGAAGCTATTTTGAAAGAACACTGCCATACAAAAAAATCATATGCCAAGACTGTTAAAGAAACTGCAGATAAAGTGATAAGAAATGAGCAGAGGAAAGGCAATGTCAACAATCATAGGAAATTTTTGCTGAGAATTCGGAATAAAGAAGAAAATGAAATGGACAGGTATGACATTTGGGTAATGATCCCATTGGGAGTGAAGGCTCAGGAGGTAAGAACTTTTATTCTTTTTCATAAAGAGACATGTTTTATATTATTTTTGACACTGGTTCTGTTCTAGAAAGCTTTTGGGGATAGTATGAGGGAAAATAACTAAAATCCATGGAATTCTTATATAGTTAAAGGATTTCACAGAGAAACAAAAAAAGAAAATACATGTTCAATTTCAAACTGAAGTTGAAAGAGAGACATTTAAGCAAACTCTGTAAAGTTATGGACATCAGCAAAGTCTATAATAACAGAAGGTTATGGTCTAGGGGATAGGACTGTCATATTATATTGAAAATGGAGAAAGAAAAAAAATGTTCCTATCCCTAGTATGATAAATGTAAGGGGGTAACAGAGGTGTTGTAAAATATATTGGGACAACCGAAAATGATCATTTTATAAGTTAAACTGATAAGAGGAAATGTTACATGTGTTGGGAAACAGGTCATGATGAAAAAAAGTGTTAATTAAAATGTTACAAATGAAAGAAAATTAGGCATTTATGGATGGATTGTAATCTAGAAAAAAGGATGAAGAAGAAAAAAACAAAAGTATGGACAGTATACAAAGATAAAAAAAACAGTCCCAATAAAAGATAAAGAAGTAAAGAAACAAGATTAGGGTAAAAATAAAGATAAGGATACAGAGAAAAATGAAACGGAAAATAACATAGGAGAGGGTTCTGAAATAAGTGGTGAGGAACATATAAATTGGAAAACGGTGAAAGGTAAAAATAATTCTATTGGCAAAAGAGTGAGACACAGAAAAAGAAAGGAAATGGATAATGCAATTGAGGTAAATACTTTAGATTGTAAATTACAATATAGACATAATGACTACTTTAAGAGTGTTTCAGTAAATGTAAATAGAATAAAAAATGTACGTAAAAGAATAAGCATCCCAAATTGGTGTAGTAAGTATGATGTTACCGTAGTAATGCTGGAAGGTGTAAGATTTTTGACACAAGAAAGAGATTACCAACCAAAGAAACTTTGGGGAAGATGTACAATATGGAACCTAGGAAAAGGACTATGTTCAGGCATAGCTGCACTTTGTAGAAAGTCAGGAAAAATACTGAACATAACATTGGCATTGATGGGAAATTAGCTACTGTAGTTCTCAGATGGCATATTCAGATATATAGAATTATTGCTTTGCATGCTTGTGTTACAAGTAAAGAAAGGGAAAATTTATTTTATAAACTTTTAGATTACGTAATAATTAATATGAATATAATATCAACAGAATATTTTAATAGTGATTTGAGAGTTAAAAAAGAGAGGAAATGATGTTAAGAAAATTTTTGAATTATAAAATGTGGCAATTTAAAGATTTGGAATAGTAATTTGCAGACATATAGTAGAGGTATATATAGGATGGAAATAGATTATTTTATTATATCACAAAATTTAAATATAGCTAAGGAAGAGATACTTGTAACAGCCTTTTCAAATCACTAAGCCATATGGGCAGAAATACAAGACAATAAGGGGTATATCAGATTGGGAAAATGTATTTATTTACATTTGTTTACCGGGAAATTCTGACTGGACGCAGGTACTTTTTCAGCGGATGCCCGGGGAGAAAAGCTTCACATCATCTACATGATAAATAGAGATACAAAGTTGCAGCAACAGTAAACAACATTACAGGTTGTTGGCTTTAATACAATAACAAGACATTGATTATCAACAGTATATACAGTAAATGTTGCAAGTTAAGATAGTTTATTGTCATTTATAATATTAGTAACAAAGTTGCCAGACAAGATTTTAAAGTATGTAAAGACAACTAGCTAATTCTGACTGTGGTTAGTAGTGGCGGTAGTATAGTTGGGTTGAGAATTTACGTGGGGGGGGGGGGTAAGGGTGTGGATGCTAGTCTGGATTAGAACAAGGACAAAGCCAGTGCAAATTTAAGTGGAATTTGAGTGCAATCTTGAAAAGGCTGGTGGAAGGTAGAGTAGTTATAGAGAGTGGAAGATTGTTCCAAAGTTTAGATATGGTACATGAAAATACGGCTTCTCCTGCTGAGTTTTTGGGTTTGATAACAGTGAGTTGATTTTTGTTGCTTGATCTTAGGCGCCTAGTGGAGATATAGGGTTGGAGAAGGGTTTGAAGGGAAGGGATGCTACAGGGGTGGTTAATAAGTTTATGAGCGAGGGTGAGTTGATTAAAGTGAAAGAGTTGTGAGAGTTCTAGCCAGTTTAGTTCTTTAAGGGAGACACAATGATGGCTGTGGTAGGAGGTTCCAGTGGCAAATTTAGCAAATTTGTTGTAACAAGCATTCAGCTTGTGTAGGTCTGTCTGTCTAAGGTTGGTACCTATAAGGGATGCATAGAGTAGGGTGGAGATTAGCTGGGAATTGGCTATGGAGATTCTAGCCGCCTTGGTTAGGAATTGGCGGCTTCGATATAATGCATCAAGTTTCTTGCAAACTTTTTTTATTGTGAGAGATATGTGGGTGTCAAATCTAAGTTTGTTGTCTATTTCCACACCAAGTCATTTTTGTGTGCTCTGATGGAGAGATGATGGTATTGTCTTTGGTGAGAAAGTTGAAGTGGGGTGTTTTGGGTGGCTTTGGAAGGTTGGAACAGGAGAAGTTTTGTCTTACTTGGGTTGAGTAGGAGCTGAGCATTGGATAGCCAGCTTTCTACAAAACAGAATGATTCCTGTGTGATTTGTTGTAGTTCTGGTAGAGTCGGGGCAGAGCAGATGAGAGTAGAGTCATCTCTGTACTGTATAAGGGATGCTTGTGTGGTGGCAGTATGTAGGTTGTTAGTGAAAAGTGAGAATAGCAGAGGGCCAAGGATAGACCTTTGGGAACTACGAGAGTATCTGGGAGGCGAGGTGATAGGTTATCGTCCCAGATTACTGATTGTTGACGTCCGTGTAGATAACTGTGGAACCAGTTGCAGGCTGACTGAGAGAAGGAGAGGTTGGGGAGATTAGTAGCTCATGAGATACCATGTCAAAGGCCTTTGAGAGATCTAGAAATATGGCAGTAAAGAAGAGGCCATTGTTTTTGTGATGAAGTATAGTGATGGTGAAGGAGAGCAGAGTGGAGGTAGTGCTGTGAAATGGCCTGAAACCATGTTGGGTTTTGCAGAGATTATAAGCTAGGAGGTAGTTGGAGACCTGGGTGTTGATACATTTTTCAAGTAACTTAGAGAGAGATGAGAGGATAGCAATGGGGAATTAATTGGAGAGGACGGTGGAGGGGGTGCCATTGTGGAGGGGAATGATGTGGGATATTTTCCATATCGAGGGAACATAGCCTTCTGTTATGGGACGGTTGATTATAATTGAAATTGGGTAGGCTAGTGTATCAGCTGCAATTTTCAAGTATTCAGAGGGGAGGTTGTCAGCTGCGAGTTTCGTGGGTTTAAGTTCTGACAATAGTCATTTTATGTTGGAGGTAGGTACTGAGGTAAAGAAGAAAAGAGGAGTGGGGTGTTTAGGGTTAGGAGTTGGGGGGCTTTTGTAGGGAAGTGTTGTTTGTTTGGAGATGTCATAGTTTCAGTGAAGTGTTTGTTGAAGGATTCAGCAATACTGCTGGAGGGTATCAACCTTCCCTGTGTGGAGGATAGTGTTAATAGTGGACCAGAATTGCTTAGGGTTGTGGTTGGTAGAGTTTAGGGTGGATTTATAGTAGAGGGATTTGTCTAATTTTATTTGCTTTTTGGCTTTATTACGCAGTTCATGGAATGACTGCCTATCTGAATTATTTTCTGTTAGTCGCCAGTGCTCCCAGGCCTTATCTCTGGATTTCATTAGGGTTCTGGTGGTCTTTTGTAACCATGGGGCATGCCTGGATCTGACTTTGGCATTTTTTACAGGAACCTGGGTGTTTAGGATGGAGAGGAAGGTACTGTTGAAGAAGTGGACAGCCTAATCTAGGTTGAGATATTTTAGTGGTGACCAGTTAATTTTTGGCAGGGAGGAGATGAAGGAGTTGGGGTTGAAGTTGGACTTGTTCCGTATTTGCCTGTGGATAATGGGCTTGAGACTGTTTGTGTGGTGCCGAATTAGGAAAGTGGGGGAGTGGTCACTAAGACGGTCAGGTAAGCAGCCTGCTAGGTAAGAGTGAGGGGCTTTGTTGACTAGGATCCAATCAAGCAAGGTATGATTGGCACGGTTTTTGTTGATTCGGGTAGGGGATTGGATGAGTTGAGTGAACCCATGGAGATTAAGGTGAATGGTTGGGAGACTGTTATTACAGGATAGCCAGTTGATGTTAAAGTTGCCGAGAATGATGGTTTCCTGGGGTAGAGACAGAGTAGCTCAGCTCAAGAGATTTTCTAGAGTTGTAATATTTTGCCCTGGTGGGAAATAGCATCCTATGATATTGACTGTTTTGTCTGGGTTTAGTTTGAGATTGGCATAAAGGATTTCTTCATTGTTATGGTGAAGGGCAGATGTGTTCAGGAGTTGAATACTGAGGTGGCGTTTAAATATCAATGCTACACCACCTCCTTTTTTGGACAGTCGGTCTATGCGAAGGATGTTGTATTCAGGTGGAAATATTTCCTCACTTCTGATGTGAGTTTGAGCCAGGTTTCAGTTAGGAAGAGAATATCTGGGGAATATATGCTTATGCTGGCATGTAGTTCTTGGATTTTATTGCATATGCTTTTGATGTTTAGGGACATTATAAGTAGGTCTGTTGTTTTTTTGTTGGCTAGGAGTTGAGTTGTGGGAGGGGGTTGCTTGGACTAGGGTTTGTGGCTGGGTTGGATTTGGGAGGACCAGGGTTTGGATGGATGTCTCCAGCTAGGGCTAGTTTATAGAGGGTGTTTAGGATATGTTTTATATACATACTAAATTGCTTATGGTATCTTACGGATATTTTATTTTTGAGTGTGTTAGGTGTTTGGTAATGGAGTGTGTGTATTGGGAGAATGTTTCTGTTGGCATGGGTTGTGTAGTTATAGTGTAATTGTTTGAGGGAGGATGTTGAGAGAGTACAGTGGAAGTTGTTGGGGCATGTGACTGTAGAGCCTTGGCAGGATGTAATGTCAGCTAGAACTATGCAGGTTAGGATTGTTATTATATTAGGTAGTAGCATGATTGTGTTGGATGTAGGGGGAGGGGGTGACTAGTGGTGTAATCTAATTGGTGGCAATTAAGGGGGGGGTTATGGCTAAGAATAAATGTAGAGGTACTGGGGGTGGGTGGGAATAGGGGGCAGGGAGAGGAGCAAAGTGAGCATAGCAAACGGAGTGGGCTAGAACCCCCCCAGGCTAAAGATTGCAGGGTAAGTGTCTAAATTGTTAGGAGTTATTAGACTCTAGTAGGGAAAAACAATCTATAGACCTGATTTCAGCGGTGTCCTTTCTGGGCAGATACCTAGTTTGAAGCAGACAAAAAGCGGCAGTTTAAGTACCTTTTTGCCTCTATTTTACAAGTGGGCAATTCCAGTGTACCTACTGGGTTACCTTTTTTCAACTAAAGCTTTATCTTGGTTTACTGATAACTAAAAAGAAAAAGTTTAACTGGGGAATATATTTACAGCTGATGGGGATGGGGAAAAGTTATAAAAAGAATAAATGAGAACTCATGGTATGAAACTAGAAAAATATAAATGTGTGTTCGTGAAAAGATCACATTTCCCCTAGTGTGTGTGTTAAAAAAACTGGTCTGAGTGCTGGCTAGCTTTGAAAGAAAAATATAAAAAATGTTTTTAGAATGGCAGATAAATGAAAAACAGATAAAAATAATTTATAAAACAATGTGTATGGATGCTTTAAAGCATTAAGAAAGGAACAATAGTGACTATTATGTAATAGAAAGTAGAATTTATGAAAAGAATCAAGAGAAAATTGAAAAATTATTATTTAAGCAAAGATATTTACACAGTAAAAAGAAGAGGTATCAGCTTATCTGAGTAGCATAGTTAAAGAGAATTCTAGTATACTGAGGGACATGAAAGATGATAGAGAACAGGTAAGATCAACTCAGGAACAAATTATGAATAAAGTAATAAATTATGTAAAGAACATGTTTCAAGACACAAAAAAGTGCAAAAAAGAATGGCATGTTAAAAAGATGACACAACAAAACATAAGGAATTAGATAATGAGATATCTTTATCTGAATTAGATAAGGTATTTAAACAAGTTAATTTGCCGTCAATTTCAGGATCAGATGGAATACATTTTATAAGAATTTTATAGACTGGAAGAAATAATACTTATTAAAACTTACGGATGAGTGCTTAAATGAAAGTTGTATGTATAAAGATGTATGCAATGGTATACTTAAATATGTATGGAAAAAGGAAGATAAAAATAAAATTGAAAATTGGAGACCTATAGTATTGAACAATACAGATTATAAGATTTTCATATAAATAATTCAAAAGAGAATGGAAGGTAAAATAAAACATATTATGGAAGATAACATATATAGCTTAAAAGGAAAATGTGGTCTGTATTAATTTGCTGAAAACTAATTCTAGTGAATGTCCGTTTATGAAACATAAACCAGCAAATGTCCATTCAGCAAATGTTTTTCTAAGGAAAGGGAGTTAGTTGTCCAGCATTAGGAAATTTGTCCTTTTTCCCCACAGTAGGCTGATCTCCGACTTGATATATAGAAGTGGGGGGGGCTTAGCCCCCCCATCTTGCTGGTTTGATATAATGCAGTTTGTGTTACGGTTGGTGTGGGGGACAAGTAATTCCCTTCTCTTAGAAAAACATTTGCTGAAGTGAGCGTTCGATCAATGGCTGTTCGTTGGAATTAGTTTTCAATGAATTACTATAGACCCAGGAAAAGGATATCAAGAAATATTATTTATAGTAAGGGAAATTGTATGATGATATTATAAGCAATACTGATGAGGCCAAGATTATATGAGATTTAAATAAAGCTTTTGATACAATACAACATAAACATTTGTGTACAATTATGGAACAGTATAACATTAATAAGAAAATTAAGAACGTATGTTCTGCATATAATGAAAATAAAATAAGAATTTTAGTGAGTAGGTGGTTAAGCAAAGAAATAGATATAAATAATGGCATACTTCAGGGATGTCCTCTGAGTAAGTATATTATTTGCATTATTTGTGAATGCATTAGTCAGAGATGCATATTTGCACACAAGAGGTGCTACTTATGTTACTAATGAAGGTGTAAATATTCCAGTTATGTTTACTCATGCAGAAGATATTATATTGATTACGAGAAACAAAGTCTGGATGAAAGAAGTTCTATATATGTGAATGTTTAAATATAACAAGCATTAAATAAAGAAAAAAGTAAAGGACTGGCTGATATAGTAAAGATAGAAGAGTATCTTTTTAAATGAAAGAAGTTGCTTTGTTAGGATTAAGATTTGGGGTGTGTAAAATATAAGTGAGGAACAATGGAATAGGATACTAGATGAAATAAAGGAGCTTTGTTGTTTCTGGAAAACAAGCAAATTATTGTTTAATGAAAAGGTTTATTTAATTCAGTTATATTGTGAAAGACTGCATATTTAGCTAGTGTCTATATGTTGCCAATAATCTACAAAAAAAAAATACAAGCATTTTTTTCTTTTATATAGGATTCAAGATCGAATCCAGTGAAGACAGGAGTCTTATACGTGGACAAGGAATATGCGGGTTTAGAATCAATAAACCCAAATGTTTATGCTGCTTCACTGAATTTATGTAAAATTTTGTTTTGGATAAATGATACTAATGAAAAGTTAGTAGTAAATTTACTAAAGCACAAATCTAAGAGGCATTTGGATATGTTAAAAAATCCAAGAGAGGAAAAGCATGTTATCAATAAAAAAATCTTTTATGGAATACAAAAATTGATGAAATAAAAAGGAAAGTGTGGTATAAAAATATAATGGTACTGTAATATTATATTAATCCTTGGGTTGGCTAGAGAATGAAAAAGTTAAAGCTATAAAAGTACGAAAAGCATAGTGTAATAAGCAAGTACAATGTCAAGATTTTTTTCTAATGGAGATTAGTGATTAATAAATAATCAGTTAAGGGAAGTATGCCATATAAACAAATCAGTGAAATAATGTGTATATAATGTGGTACAGAAGAAATTATTAAACATGTTTTCTTATAATGTATAAGGGTTGCAAAATTGTGGGAAAAATATGTAAAACAAATTTATTTGAAAATATAAAGGAGGTAAATGAAATAAATATGGATATGATTATGTATGGATATTATAGCCATAAAATAAGGAATATATTAGTAAAATAGATGCAAGATGATTTTATGTTGTGTGGACTATCCGGAATGAAAAGCTAAATGAAACCATGTTTAATGGTAAATGGAGACTAGCAATAATTTTAAGAAAAATTAAGTGGTGGTGGTTGTGGAAAAGAAGTGGGGTTCATCTAATATAATGAAGGTATAGCATTATAATGAAAAGCAAGATATCTATGATTGTATGACAATAACGGAAAGGAATGGAAATTTGTACACTGTATAAATCTGTAAATATGCAAGTCAGTAAATAGTATTATAATGTTTTTAAATAAATAACTCTACTTCATAGGTGCCTTGGGATTTTTTATATCCACATGAGTTACCATCAACTCAAGCAGTTGGGATCCTGGTTTAATGTCTCATCCAAAGGATGACACACTCAGGAGTGCAGCACAAATTTCACCCTCACCCCACCTGGCTATCAGCACTCCAAATACCTGGCGTGGTAATAACCCATAGCCTTCTATACCAAAGGTGAGTATGCTACCTATTGTGCCACTGACATTGCAAATCTTTGACATCTGCCAAAACAACCAGAACAACTGATTAGAGCATGCAACAGATTGAAAAATAACAGTAAGCCACATGCATGCCTCTGTCAGAGGATTTCAACATAAGCTTTCACTGATCTATGCAAGGAAGAATGTAAGAGGCCACTGTTTTCCCCCATTCTAAGATAGGAGTAAGGTAAATGAATCTGAAAGTAAAATAATAATCAGTAGTTCATGGTTTCAATCCACTGCATTAACTGCCAGGCTTCATATCCTCAACACTCATTTTATTAATTTTCTTAAGACTCTTCCAAGTTCCATAAGTAAAACCATATGTTATCTGCTCTGACATCCAGAACTATTACCTACCCATGTTTATGTGAAGCCAGAGGCACTTATATAACAATATTTTAGTAACCTTATCTAAATGCTTAAAGCATATACATTCTTGCTTTAATTGATATAAGAATCTTATTTGCTGGATGCTTTTTAACACTTGATCATTTATAACCACAGTGACGAGTCTTTGGTGTTGTCCTAGTTGACTTTTATTTATATTTTTGGTGGGGTCATATTGTTGAAAAAGAGCTGTGGGTTTTTGGGGTTATTGGTTGACACTAGGTATTTCACCCCTACACCATGATATCACCATCTCAACCCTCACACACTCAACTCCTACTATATACCATTTGCATCACTTCCCTCACTCTACTAACCACCATTACCAATTACCAAACACCACTTACCTATACACATTCATTCCTTACAAAGGAACATTCCCCAATACTCTAATCGCCATACCATATTTACAACTAACCCCATACAACTATCACACCACCATAATCCACCACCTCAGACACAAGCTATGCCCATCAAATAGCCAATCCCACACCACTCAATTACACAAAACTCATCAAAAAAATAGTCAAACTTTATGAACACCTGAAAACAGCACTAGTATGCTGCTGTGACATACATCCCAACCCAGGCCCACTCAGTCCAGACAGACCAATCCCAGGCCTAAATACAACCCTACTCAAAAGGCCCACAAACTCACTCCTCATCATAAATCTAAATATTAGAAGCATCTTAAACAAGGTCCATGAACTCCATGCCTTAATCTCCTTTTACCATCCAGATATTGTCATTTTGACAGAGACCTGGCTTAAGCCCCTAATTCAAGATAATGAAATCACATCACCAGGTTACAATATAATCAGAAATGACAGAGTAGGAAAAAGGGGTGGAGGAGTAGCAATACTATACAAAACTCACCTTATCTTAGAAAAACTAGACATAACCTCAGACTTAGATAACCCTGAACTCATCCTCAATAAACTGAAACTTAACCCACATAAACACATCAACATTATAGGATGCTACATCCCCCCAGGGAACAATATTACCATCAAAGAAAAACTACTAAAATGGATAACTAACACCCTTCCCCAAGAAAACATCTTATTAGGTGACCTTAACATTGACTGGGACAACTGCTCCAGTCTAAACCCTATCTCCCCATATCAACCTACAAGGATTAACCCAACTAATATCTTCCCCCACCAGAACAGAAAAAAGAACCAAACATCAATCTATACTAGACTGGATGCTAGTATCTCATCCTTTCCACATATCTCACCCTGCCTGCCTGCCAGACGCCCTCAGCGACCACCTACTTACAAGAAGCAAAACTCTCCAACTGACCCAAGAAACTGTCAGGGAATGTACAAACAGAAAAATCTTCAACCGACTCAACTTCAATAATGACCTAAAAGTATGTAACTGGACCCCCCCCCCCCTAAAAACTTTGGACCTTGATGAAGCAGTACTATACTTCAATACTACCTTCATCAACATACTTAACCACCATGCCCCTCCTAGAACTACAAGAATAAGAACTAAACATGCACCTTGGCTAACTTTAACTACTAAAACATTACTCCGAGATAGGAACAAAGCATGGACAAACTATCATAAAAGCAAATCCAAAATAGACAAACAAACATACAGTCAGTTACGTAACAAAGTCAAACAACTTATTAAAATAGACAAAATCTCCTACTACCAAAACATGCAGAATAAATATATTAACAACCCAAAAATGTTCTGGGCTGCTGTCAACACTGTACTACAACCAGGCAAAACATCCACCCCTCCCCCAAAATAGTGAACAACCATGACAACATCCCCACTCAGCTCAACAAATTCTTCACAGAAACTATGCAAAACCTAGCCAATGACCAACTAAGCCCCAACAACCCATCCCCAACTAAAACACCCTATTCACCCAAAACAAATCTCAGTTACCCCATCTTCACCTTCAACCTAGTGCCAACCAAACTCATACAGAAATTACTCCTAAAACTTAGGCCAGCCTCTACAGCCACAGATAATCTACCTTCCGGATATCTGCAACTAGCAGCTGAAGCAATAGCCTACCCTGTCTCCATATTAATAAACAGATTTATCTCAGAGTGCAAAGTACCCCATCTTTGGAAAATATCACATATTACACCACTGCAAAAAGGGGGTACCTCTGTAGAACTTAGTAACTATCGACCCATAGCTATACTATCCCCCCTATCAAAACTTCTAGAGAACGTTGTCTACATGCAATTGAAGTACCTCTTAGAAAACAAATTACTATCCACTCAGCAACATGGTTTCAGACCCTTCCATAGCACCACCACTGCATTTACATCATTCACTAATACTGCCAATAACCACAGAAACAATGGACTGCTAGTATCTGCAACTCTCTTAGACTTATCTAAAGCCTTTGACATGGTCAACCATGAAAAGCTGCTTCACACACTAACCAACCTAAATCTCAGCTTCTCTACTATTTCTTGGTTTAAGAGCTACCTAGATGGTAGACAAGCTGTAAAATGGCAAAATCAGCTCTCTCCCTTACTGTCTGACTCCCTAGGGGTACCCCAAGGCTCCATCCTGGGTTCTCTACTCTTCACGGCATTTATTAATCAACTACCATCCACCATACCCAAAGCCTCAATAGTCCAATATGAAGATGATACCACCATTATCTGTGCAGCCAACTCCTCTCCCTAACACAAGAATGCTTTTCCCTGGCAGAAACATGGATCACTAACCAAAACCTCATTCTAAACCCAGCCATAACTAAATTATTCCTCTTCAGCCCTCACTGATCTCCACCCAACTCATCTAAATTTTCAATCTCCTCTTATAACACCACCATCACACCTAGCAGTCACGCCAAACTGCTAGGCCCCGAAATTGACAATAGCCTTAAATTTGACATTCCTATCTCCCAGACCATAAAAAGAGTCCACAGAAAAATGGGCTTACTCTATCGCAACAAACAGTTTCTCACCAGTCACTCTAAGGTGACCACAGCCAGGACACACCTCCTATCGACTCTACTTTACACCTCCCCCGTGCTTACCAATCTCCAAAAAACTGAGCTCAACAAACTAGATAGCTGCTACAATAAAATAGCCAGATTCGCCACAGGATCACCTTCTAGAACCCTCCATTGTGAAAGCCTAAAAAAACTCAACTGGCTAGAGCTCCCCCTGACCCTTCAAGTCAACCAACTAGCACTTGCTCACAAAGTACTACATCATCCAGGCAACACACCAGCCCTGCAGTAACTACTCTAGTCTTACACCACTACCAGATCCCTGAGATCAAGTACCCAACACCTCCTTAAGGTATACACTTTAAAAATGAGGCAGGTAGATCCGTTTATAGCCACTTTATCTCTAAAATCTGGAACTCCCTTCCAGCACACATAATAAATAACAACTCCACCACCCAATTCAAAAAAACTACTTAAAACACACTTCCTGAATCTCAGATTATGTACCTGTACTACCCCTGGATAGTAATTCATATGTCTCTGTTTCTAGCAACTAGAGTAACAGCTTATCTAATGCTTTTATAATGTCTGCATGGGGTAATAGTATCACTGAACACTGTAAAGAAACCTAAAGGACACAGTAAGTCTCTCATGTGTAGAAATTAGTTATGACGTTATCGCCTCTATCTTCCTGCTATACTTGCTGTTAAACACCTCTATAACATGTATCTATTAATGTAGCCTGTGAATATTGGTAAATACACTCTTTGGTTAACTCACTATCTTATATTTACTATACTTCTATAAGAAGTATAAAGATTGTGTACTCTATATTTTGTTTATTGAACCTTTTGGTTAACATGTCTTTCTCTTGTTAATAATGTTACTGTTCTGGTGCTTTTTTCCCTGGGCCTCCACTGAAAATGGACATACATCCAGTTGGACTCTCCCGGTTAACAAATGTAAAATAAATAAATAATTATATCCTCTATTATCACTGTGACTTCTCAAAGATGATCATGGGAGCACAGTCTGAAAAGGCAGCACAGATGAATGACTGGTGATGTGAAGCATTTTATATTCATTCGGGGTCTGGCTGTACATGCATGAAATGAACTTCCTCAAACGTTGAGGAATTAAAAGCTTGGCAGAATTCACGAATATGTGGAAAAGTGACAAAGGGCAAATATGGGAGACAAAAATATGGAGAAGGAAATGCTATATATCCATTAGGAAGAATGAACAGCAGATTTATTAAATATGATGATAAATCCTAAAGATAACAGAAAAAAAGAAATCTGGAAAGGTCATTAATATTCTCTTCTCCAAAACAAACAGGAACATGTTAACCAATCTTATCATGGTGTCTAGATCCTGGCTATGAAGTGTGCTTTCGCACTCCATTCAGAAGCTCGAGAACAGTTTTTTTGTGCAACTTTCAAGGAATGAAAATTTTCCTTTTTTTTTTTTAGTAACTTTTCCTCTGTGGGGACAACCCCCAGACATAATTTATATGCAAGGGGCTTTGTCTCTTGGGGTCTTGTAACTTAATATAATCAGCTCCAATACTGCTACATATAAATCAGCTCCAATACTGCTGCACATCTGCAAAGACAGCAAACAAAATTTCTTTCCCATGGCATACTGAAAGTTTCATTTTTTTCTGTCCTGGGCATCACAGGACATAAAAAATTAAGTATTTTCATATTTATTCAGGTACTCCAGGTATGTCTGGAAAAGACTTCTTAGCATCAATATACAGAGGGCAAATCTTAAAAAATATTACAAAATCTATGGAAGAAAACAATGAGCTGCTATGCTTGCATGATTGGGTGGCAGGGCCTTATTGTGCTGCTTGCTCCTTTGCACATTACAATGTAGGTAACATTTTCTACATTCAGACAAGGCTGTTCAATATGCTTCCCTTTCAAATAATGAGGGCCCTATTCATGTTATACTCAATTCCTGGCTGTTAACTCACTTTTTGTCTGTACCATTGATTAACAGATATCCATTAACAATTCCCTAGTATAATACTGCAGATCTGCTCCACAGAAAGACATGGGAGCTACAGAACAGAAACTAAAAATATTTACCTGTATGCAAAAAGTAGGATCAGCGTACCTACACAGATAATGTATACTTTCCTTGCCACTAGTGGAGAGAGGAACCAGTCACAGCTCTTCAGAAGAATATCCCAAGTCAATCCTGCAAAAGTAAAGCAAACTAGTAAAAGTGATTGAAGTAGATCCTTTGCCATCTTTGATGTGCAGTGGTTCATCAGTAGTATATCATATATACAGTCTTAAAACATGATCAACATTTTACTTTGTACCAGCATGAACAAACTGTCAACTTGCAAATAACAAATATGGCCTGAGTTCTATATATAAGCAGAGAGCTGGGCAAGGATCTAAATATACAAGAAAAAAAATGCTCTGTCTCCTCTTTCTACTAATGGGACTACTACAGTTTCTGGACCCTCTTGCATTACATTATCAGGAAAAATTTAATATGCATATTTTCTGAAGCATTCCCACCCCAAGGAGACAGATTAAACTCAGTCATCCCCTTCCTACTGCCCCCTCTCCCCCAAACAAACAAGATCACTAATCATAATATCAAAACAATATCCACTGCATTTTAGCTATGGTTATATCTAAAAAAATGGCCAGGTAACCTTAGTGCCTCTATGGGAACAGCAAGAACTGCCAAAGGCCTAACATACTAGCTAACAATATGAGTATACTTTCTAAAATAGGTATGTGGTCAAGTGCAAATGTGACAGCCTACCCACCCCAATATAAACAACTGAAAGAAATGCATCTCTAATATCAGCAATCAGTGTATGTACAAATAGCATTCTAAGAATCAACAAAGACAATGTCATTAGCTGTCCACCGTGTAAACAGCACTTTACCTGGGAATAGGATATATGCATAGTACATCTTAGAACCATTGAATAAGAGAAATAATAGACTCAGAAGCTTGTTCTAATTTGCACATGTTGAATGTAGGTTCATAAAGACTGTTAAACTTTGTTTACTATTATTAAAATTAGAAATGTAATATAATGCTAACCACATATTTTGTACGCATGAGTAATTCAAGGCACTACCACTGTAGAACAACAAAACAATCTTTCATGTACATTCAAGATTCAGCTTTAGAACAAGAGATGGTTTCCAGTATAATTTACAGGAAAAATAAATCAACTGCACTCAACACAGCAGGAATACATACAGTCAAACAGTAAGAGGCTGGAAATTGTAGAAGAATCCTTAAGTAGCTATTTAGATGAGCTGATAAAACTACAGAAATCAGTCCTTTAAATTAGGGAAAGACTATCTGAATGTCAGCCTTTTCAACAGGAATGGTTTCAAAAAATAGTAGAAATAGAAGACATGGCACACACATAAAACCTGAGATTTTCCTCTACATCAGAGGAGCTGGAACAGACTGCATTAATTTTATGAAAGTATAAATAAGCCACTGGACTGTTGCTCCACAGCAGGAGGTGTTAATTGAGAAGGCAAGCCATGTGCCTGCTTTAAATCTGCACATGAGAAAGCAGTCAGGACCTACATTAGTTAAGCTTCAATTATACCAGCAGAAAGAGCTGCAAAACTGTAGTAGAAGGGAAAAGCCTTAAGAACTGGATACATCAGAGTATTTGTGGAAAATTATTCACTAAGGAGGAAATAAAAAAAATGTATACAACAAAGAGTGAACTAACAAGTAGAAGAGGATTTCATTTCTCAACCTTTTGACAACAAAGCCCATAGGCAAACTTTGCCAGTGAAACCCTTTCCATTGTTCCAAAGGAAAATGCTTGAGAGACAGAGAAAAGTGCAGCAGTTTACTAGAAGAGTTCAACCAGTGACTGGTGTTGGGAGCTGGAGATGATCAGCAAGTAGGACCAGCAACACTGAAATTAGTGAATAAATGAGAGACTACAAAGCATCAATCCCTTTGGATATAGGAACAGGTATGTGAAGTATAGCATTGCAAGAAAAATGCCTGAGAAAGACTGGATTATGTTTACTTTGTTAAACTTTTGGGTGAAAAGTGAAACATATACTGCACTATGTCATTAACGGTCAGAAGGACACTGAAGGAAATGAAGTAAATGTAAGTAAAACAGTTTTTGTTCTTATTCTTCTTCTTCTTTTGGCTGCTCCCATTAGGGGTTGCCACAGCGGATCAACTGTTTCCATATCTTCCTGTCCTCTGCATCTTGCTCTGTCACACCAACTACCTGTATGTCCTCTCTCACCACATCCATAAACCTTATCTTAGGCCTCCCTCTTTTCCTGTTACCTGGCAGCTTCATCCTTAGCATCTTTTTCCCAATATACTCTGCATCCTTCCTCAGCACATGTCCAAACCAACGTAATCTTGCATCTCTGGCTTTGTCTCCAAACCTTCCAACCTGGGCTGACCCTCTAATATACTTATTCCTAATCCTGTCCATCCTTGTCACACCCAGTGCAAATCTTGACATCTTCAACTCTGCCACGTCAAGCTCTGACTCCTGCCTTTTTGTCAATGCCACTGTCTCCAACCCATATTACATAGCTGGTCTCACTACCCTCTTGGAGACCTTCGCTTTCACTCTTACTGGTACTCGTCTGTCACAAATCACTCCTGACACTCTTCTCCACCCACTCCATCCTGCCTGTACTCTTTTCTACACCTCTCTTCCGCACTCACCATTACTCGGAACTGTTGATTCCAAGTACTTAAACTCATCCATCTAGGCCACCTCTACTCCCTGGATCCTCACCATTCCTCTATCCTCCCTCTCATTCAGACACATATATTCTGTCTTAGTCCTGCTGACCTTCATTCCTCTTCTCTCTAGAGCATATCTCCACCTCTCCAGGGTCTCCTCCACCTGCTCCCTACTCTCATTACAGATCACAATGTCATCTGCAAACATCATAGTCCACGGGGACTCCTGTCTGATCCCGTCTGTCAACCTGTCCATCACCATTGCAAATAAGAAAGGGCTCAGAGCTGATCCTTGATGCAATCCCACCTCCACTTCAAATGCATCCGTTACTCCCACCGCAGACCTCACCACTGTCACACTACCTTCGTACATATCCAGTACCACTCTTACATACTTCTCTCACACTCCAGACTTCCTCATACAATACCACAACTCCTCTCTAGGCACCATGTCATATGCTTTCTCTAAATCCACAAAGACACAATGCAACTCCTTCTGACCTTCTCTGTACGTCTCCATCAACACTCTCAGAGCAAACATTGCATCTGTAGTGCTCTTTCCTGGCATGAAACCATACTGCTGATCACTAATCATCACCTCCCTTCTTAACCTAGCTTCCACTACTCTTTCCCATAACTTCATGCTGTGACTGATCAGTTTAATCCCGCTGTAGTTACTACAGCTCTGCACATCACCCTTATTCTTGAAAATCGGTACCAAAACACTTTTTCTCCATTCCTCAGGCATCCTCTCACTTTCCAAGATTTCATTAAACAAGCGAGTTATAAACTCCACTGTCATTTCACCTAAACACGTGCATGCATCCACATGTATGTCATCTGGACCAACAGCCTTTCCGTTCTTCACCCTCTTCATAGCTATCCTTACTTCCTCCTTGCTAATCCATTACACTTCATGATTCACTATCCGCACATCATCCAACCTTCTCTCCCTCTCATTCTCTTCATTCATCAACCCCTAAAAGTACTCTTGCCATCTGCTCAACACACTCTCCTCGCTTGTATGTTTCCCTCATTATCCTTTATCACCCTTGCCTGCTACACATCTTTACTAGCTTGGTCCCTCTGTCTAGCCAATCGGTACAGGTCCTTTTCTCCCTCCTTAGTGTCCAACCTTTTATACAACTCTTCATACGCCTTATTCTTAGCCTTCGCTACCTCTGTCTTTGCCATGCACCTCATCTCCTTATACTCTTGTCTACTTTCTTCATCTCTTTGACAATCCCACTTCTTCTTCACCAACCTCTTTCTCTGTATATGGTTACAAAAAAAACATGATATAAATTACACGTTACATTGTAGAAGCAATTTTGTACAGTGTGCAGTCAAGGGCATTTTAAATGTGAGGTGGAGGATGCTTTCAATGACTACAATACATGTTAGATATTAAAGCAGTCATGTCCTTTTTCTTACTTGTAAAATATAGAGGCTTTACAATGTAAACAGATAAGAAAGGCTGGAGAGAAGCCAGTTAAAGTTAAAATAATGTGATCTTGGACCGATTAGTGGGGGTGTAAAATGTATTAATCATATCATATGTAGAATTAAGATAATCATTTTCTTTATTTTTTTACAAAGACCTATGTCTAGATTAATTCATCCATCCACGATCCATTTTCACCCATGGGGATGTTACTTTAACAGTGACAATCATTTACAGCCAATGTTCATAACTCCAGGTGGCTAAACCTACTGTGGTTGTTCTTTCATACCACACACATACATGCACACTCACAACTATGGCCAATTTTCAGTGTCCTCAATTCATCTACTGCGTGTCTTTAGAATGTGGGAGGAAACTGGATCACAAGAGAATACCCTTACATACAAAGGACAAGCAGACTCCACTCGGAAGGCACACAGCTGAAAATCAAACCTGGAGAACCCTTTTGCAGTGAAGTGACAATACTACCTGCTGCAACCACTGTGTTGCCTATATATCTAAATTAATGTCCTTCGCTTAAGCTATACACTACTTCTTTTAAATAATTAGGAATGGAAATTGGTAAAGTTTCCTACCTCTGCAAAGTTCTTAGTTTGTTTGTTTTTTTTTTTCCATTAGAAAATGCTCTTAGTGGGAGACAAAAAATTGAAAGCAGTCAGCTTTGAAGGGAAATTCTATAAATTGCGTTCTGAATTAAATTTACAAAGATTCTTCCATGCATCTGCAAAACTGTTAGCTTTTTCTCCTCTCATTGCTGACTGCTTTTCCTCTGAGAGGAGCTGTTCTCAGTTGCAAGCAATTCATTTTGAGAGTTCTGAGCACTGTTTGCTGAGAGAAATGTAACATTTAAAGGTTCAGTGACAATCAGTTCAGAGAAAAATAACATTTAAAACTGTGGGAATTGAATAAGTAGTAGTAGCCTTCCTATCAGCCTTAATACTTTAACATATTTAATATCACTGCACAATTTAGTTTACTTATTAAAGGTAGCCAGTGTACTTTTCTTAAGGCTAAAAGTCAATGCTGACTGAAAGCATGCAAGCTATTTTTCTCACATAGGAATGGAATAGAAATAAGAAAAAAAAACACAGCAATCTGTCCAAATGGGAACACTGGCTGTAACATGTGCTCTAGCACAGGTAACCTTAATTTTAGATTACGCATTGCCTGTGGGTGCAGCCATCATTTTGGGCCAAATGCTCCTATCTGGAGGGATAAACTTCATTTGTTGAAAATGTACATAGTTTTGTGTGTTTTGAAAACATATTTAGCTTTTTTATTTGATCGAAGCAAAAATTCTTGCCTCATGTGAAATAGATTCAAACGGAGATGAAAAGAAGTAAATGTATAAAAGATCAGCCTGTCAAACATTAGTGTGTTCATGTAAGTTGAAAGCTGCAAATACACATTCCAAAGAACTGTCATTTAGGCTGGACTATTGGCTTTTTATCATGATAGTTGCTTTATCAAGCACAAGTGTAGACAAAAACAAAGAATATACTGAATTATATTAAGAAGTGTAGGGTGCAAACAGCAATGTTACAAAGCATGCTTTTGGACAGAAATGAGCAAGTTATTATGGCAAACAAAGGATTTCAGGACAGACATTCATCAACAAATCAGAGAAAAGAACTAATAACTGATTACAAGATGAGCTCCAATAGTCATATAACAGGAAAAAATACATCAATGTTAGATGTGAGGTAGTAAGGGGTTATTGGAAGAGGAGGAGGAGGATTATGCTGACCTATACTTATGTTCCACCAAGTGAGGATATATCAGAGGAACATCTAAGGGGGCAGATTTCTGAAGTATATGAAAGCATTTGCTATGGAAGGTGTAAATTTAGTAGGACTCAGAATTTACCTACTTCCAAAGATACAATAACTAAGCTAGACTGGATACAAATTGTGTTTCACAGGTGCATGTGCATTTAACTGAAAGCTTTGAGACCAATCCAATGACTACATCAGATTATGTTCCAAAGAAAACTAAAATAAAACTGTAGGTTAACAATGTAAAAATGAGACAATGGTGCTTTCTAATTAACTGCTAATGAGTTGTGGATAAGAATCTAGTTATTAGGGTACAACTTCAGAAGAGATATCTTGTGAGTAGGTAAAAATGAAATAATCACCCCTCCCCCCATTTTCTACATGGGGTCTGGGTGTTGTGTCAACTGTCACCATCTCTCTTGATTCACTGCCACTCTCCTACCTTCTGGTGCATTGAATTTGGAGACATGGCAACAGATTACATAGCATCCTGACCTTATGTAGAAAATGAAGTAAAAAGGTAAAATGAAAATGGAGTTTAGAAATAAGAGAAAAATATTTGGGAACAAAATATTATGAATTATTTAGAGGGGTTGATGAATAAGAGCATGAACTTCAGAGTGCTAAAGAGAAAATAAGGGAATATTTTGATAATGTGCTTGCACTTAGAAAGGTTGCCATTAAGCAATTATTTTTGATAACTCTAGAATGCGAAGACATTTAACACAATGACTTAGGCGACAAAAATTAAAAAGTGTTGAAGCCAAACTTAGGGAGATTATAATAAGAAAAAAATCACCACAGATCCGATAGAGGAAAATATTTCAGAAAGTCTATGAAAATTTGTATAAACAGTGGAATGGGGAAACTAAAACAAGGCACAAATGGAAATATTTATGTAAGATTTTATGTCAACGGTAGACTACGATGAGGATTTGTGTACATCTAAAGACAATACCTCACACCCACCAAAGTTATATATACCTGCTCTTAGACTGCACAACCATAACGAAAAGGGAAAACTCTACTGTTGCTAAAAGGTGCACCCAAAGATTAGACTTTACAATTAATAGTTAAGACAGTAAGAGATGAGATAAAATGGTGATGTATAACCAATCAGCATGGAAATTTCCAAGAACAATAGCAGTATTCTTGTAGAAATTTGGAAGTTAGGAGGGAAGAAAGTAATAATGAACTGGAAGGTTTTGTTTAACAATATTTAAAAGGGAGGGAAGAACAAGCAACTTAAAGAAAGCTGTTGTGGATATGGTACTCAAAAATGGTAAAGATCTTTTCAATCTGGCATCATCATACAAAGCCATTTCAATTCTGAACCATGATTATAAAGTGTTCATGTTTTTCAAGCTAAAAGAATAGCAGAACTATTACCAAAGTTGATAAATATGGATCAATATTTTTTTGTGGAAGGGAGGCAAATGAAAAGTGACAATCCTACAATAAAGCAGAGTGTAAAATACACTGCTACTGTTGGTGA
The DNA here is from genome assembly GCF_019279795.1 of Protopterus annectens. NCBI lineage: Eukaryota > Metazoa > Chordata > Ceratodontiformes > Protopteridae > Protopterus > Protopterus annectens. The sequence continues at coordinate 185,431,909 of NC_056737.1, read as the reverse complement.
GTCTTTATGCAGATAAAGCATTCTTTGCAGTCAACTGGGATTTATTTTAAGTAGCATAGCGGTAGCATTTGCATTTCCTAACAGAGCAACAGGGTTAAAAATAAGGAAATACAAAGAGTCAGAGGCAAGAATTTAAAGTCAGTGGGTTCTTCTCTGGAAAGCTGAATTTGAAAAAAGGAGCCATGCAAGTATGTCCTCTTTCCCCACTTGTTACTAGGTTTGCATTTAGCATCACTGTATGGGAAAATAAAGATTCACAAATTCAAGAATGTTTTTTGAGCACAAAAATGAAAATTGGCTAGGTTTAAAATTGCCTGCATGGAGAGATAGCCTTGTTCTTACCTATCAACCTATAAATATATAACTGATATGGTACTCAAAAGAAGTTAGCTTTACTTGCAGATGATATTTTGTGCTTTAGAGATTATCTGACAGATTTTGAATTCCTTTCCAGTTCATATTCTGCATTACTGTTGAAATATCTGTCTTGAGTGGTAGAAAGCTTTCAGGACAACTTCAGCTAAAACTATCAGTACTCCACAGAGTGCAATTTAGCTCTTCTAGACATCTAGAGATCTCTATTGTTGGGACCAGTACTGACAAGTTGTTGAAATGGGCTACCTAGGCATAATCCAAATAGTATGCTGGTAAATACAAGATCTCTGATGGCAAGCGTAGTAATATCTGCCTATTGTAGGAATTTGTTAAGGATAGAGTAGGATTTTGGATGCAGGTCTCTAAAAAGGATAACAATCCTGCAGAATATGACAGTCATAAAATAGCAGAATATATCCTAAAAATTAAGCCAGCACAGGAATGGAGAAAGGAAATTTTATCAAAAGACTGTGAAAGTAGGGATATAGAAAATGAGCAAAAGGTAGCTGGAATTTCCTGTAGGAAATCAACAAAGAAACCAAAGTACTGCAAGTTAATAACTAGGGAGGGAAAGGTAAGAGAAGTCTGGACTGGAAGTAAGAGACTGCCCTCCCTACCAGTGTTTGACTGGACTATCAGAAGCAACACTCTCCTCAGAAACAGAATCCAAAATTTGAGGCGGTAAAACAGAAGTTGCCCCCTATCATTTTGTTATTCAAATTCTTGAATATCCTCAGTGAAAAATCCCTTTCTCTTTTACCAGAAACTCCAGAATTGGAAGGGTCAACAGCCTGAAATAAACCACGAGCAAAGCCCAATAAAGCACTACTGTATAGATGTGTCTTAATTTTTGCTTCTTTTTAGCAACAATATCTGAAGAAAGAGACTACTTTTCATGGGCAAAACTTTCCTAAGAACAGGCACTCCTGATAAGCAGAGGTATTCCCTGCACCTTCTTCCAAGCCCAGCAACAGTGGTTTTCCCTTGGCCACCAAAGGCACTCCAATAGCCACAGAGGATACATCTAATCCCAGGGGTAAGGGAGCCAAGGAAAAAATGAATGGTCTAAGAAACCAGAAATGATGACAGCAGAGTCATCCATATGAGGCTGAGGTAATTGAGAAACCTGCTTAGAATCTGTGTGTGTGCACACGCACTTGCCTGGGATAACTGAAGAACTTATGGGATGTTCCCTGGTGAAGCCAAGGAAGATGCTTGTATCCTATGGAAGCCCAGATGCAGGACTCCTTGAAATAAGTTAAGTATTAAAAAAGTTGTTTCAACCAAAAAAACAATGAAACGCACTTTACTTTTGCAGGCTAATGTAAGTATTTAATCAAAGAATTTTTCCTTGGTAAAAGTTATGTTTTAAGCTAGTTTTAGCAACTTTTTCCTCAAAAAGTAACACTCCTGTTAAAATGAACTAAAAGTCATGTGATGTACTATAAAAACACCTTCTCCTAGCTTAAAATAAATAATTTCACAGAAAAAAATTCACTTTATTCCATGGAAACAAAATGTGGAATGATTTTCCCCCCAAAGGAAACTTATCTGCCCAGCAATGGAACAGCATTAGCGGAACATCGATCCTCGAAGGCCCAGAAGAAGAATGCTCTTCAGTGGAAGGAAATGCTGAAGGGCTTGGTGCCCAAACCATTTTTTTCTTCAGCTAATTAATGGTTTTGGTGTGTGGAAGATGTTTTTAAGCTTTGGAAGCTGTTCATCTATTATATCCTTAACAGGACATAAACCATATAGCCAAAGCTACTACAGCAGTTATCAGATGATGAATACCTGAAGTCAGTAGTAACTTCCTGACAAGTAATCAATGCAGCATAAAGTACAGTTTTGTACCTACCATAAATGTAGATGTTCGAAGATCCACATTGCTGCAGTCCTTACACTTGGGTAGTCCGCTGTCCTCGGTCGGCCCGAATATCAAAGTATAAGGCTGACGTCGGTCAGGGCGCATTTGACTGACATCAGGACGTCAGGGTACAAATGCGCATGACCGACGTCATATCCTCAGTCTTTTCTTGCCCCAGATGTCAGAAGACCCTAAAAATAAAGGTCAAAACCAAAAGACAGCAAACAACCAACCAACCACCCTTGCACTAACTATATGTACAATATATATATAATATACACAATATGTACAACCCAACCCACACAACCACCTCTAACTACAGAGGGGAAGGAGGGAGGGTAAATTGGACTGCAGCAATGTGGATCTTCGAACATCTACATTTATGGTAGGTACAAAACTGTACTATGTTCTTCATCTCACATTGCTGCAGTCCTTACACTTGGGTAGAATCCCAAAGCAGAGGTCAGGGAGGATGGCTAACTACAAGGAAGCAAGAGCCGCCAAAATGCCCTGCAAAACAGCAGTGGCAAAACCAGCCCTGGATTTAGAGTAAAGTGGCAGGTGATAATGCCTAGAGAAAGTATGCACTGAACTCCAAGTAGCTGCCTCCAAAATATCCTTGGTTGCCACACCCCTCAAAAAAGCTGTTGAAGTGGCAGTAGCCCTAGTGGAATGAGGCCTAATCCCAGCTGGAACTTCCTTGCCATGATGGGAGTAACAGAAAGCAATGCAAAACCCAATCCACTTAGAAACAGTTTGTTTTGACACAGGCTTGCCCTGAGAACTCAAAGCAAAAGAAACAAACAACTGTTGAGACTGCCTGAACCCTTTAGTTCTGTCCAAATAATAACGCAACTGCCTGTGTACATCTAAAGTGTGCAAAATCTTTTCCCCTTTATTTTGAGGATTTGCATAAAAAGTAGGCAAATGAATAGTTTGGTTTAAAGCCACACTAGAAACCACCTTAGGCATAAAGGAAGGATTAGTACGTAATGATACCCTATCCTTATGGAAAATCAAGAAAGGCTCAACCGCCATAAGGGCCTGCAATTCAGACACCCTTCTTGCAGAGGTAATTGCCAACAAAAAAGCAGTCTTCCATGATAAATATTTCAACTCAGAAGTAGCTGCAGGCTCAAAAGGTTGTAGAGTGAGTTTCTCCAACACAAAATTGAGATCCCAAGCAGGAGTAGGAGCTCTTCGTGGGGTCTTATATTCTTTGCCCCTCTAAGAAATTGCTTGAACAAAGGATGAGAAAACAATGGTGGGTCACAATCATAGTGAGCCGAAATTGCTGCAGCATGAACCTTAATAGAAGAGAAAGACAAACCTTTGTCTAGTAACTCAGTAAGATATTGAAGAGCCACACTCAAATTAGGCTCAGAAACATCAAAATCTTTTGCTGCACTCCAAAATAAAAATCTTTTCCATTTGTCTGCGTACACTTTCCTTGTACTAGGCCTTCTAGCTTCCAAGATAACATTCAAAACTTGCTGAGGAAGTGGAGGCCCACTATGGTTCAAAACAGAATATGCCAGGCTGTTAGGTGCAGAGTGTGAAGCTTGACATTTAGCAAATGGCTGTCCTCCTGCGACAACAGGTGTGGAATCGAAGGCAAAGGCCATGGAGGCTTCCGTAACAGACTCCTCAGTAATGGGTACCAGTGCTGTCGAGGCCAATCTGGAGCTATTAAAATCATCCTTGGCTTGTCCTGTCTGACCTTTAGAAGTACCTTTGGGAGGAGAGGCAGAGGTGGAAAGGCATACACATGAAGATTGCTCCAATTGAAAGAAAGAGCATCCACTTTCCAAGCTGTGGGATGAAACCTTTTCGTGCAAAACTTTGGCAGCTGATGGTTTAGTGGAGAAGCGAACAGATCTATGTCTGGAGTTCCCCATGACACTGTCAATATCTGAAATACATGAGGATCCAATTTCCACTCGTGGGGATCCATAATTCGTCTGCTCAATACATCTGCTAAGGAGTTCTGTGCTCCTGGCAGAAACCTTGCCTGAAGATTGAGCTGTAAACTGAGAGCAGTCTCCCACAAAATCATTGCTTGCCTGCATAGAGGATAAGAATGCGTTCCCCCTTGCTTGTTGATGTACCACATGACAGTTGTGTTGTCTGTTAGAATCAACACCTGCCCTGGAAGAAGGAATTCCTTGAAAGCTATTAATGCAAACTGGACTGCTAACATCTCCTTCATGTTGATATGTAGATGTTGTAGTCTGACAGGCCACTTGTCTTGTATCCACTTTCCATTTAGATGAGCTCCCCAAGCTTTGTCTGAGGCATCTGTCGTTAAAATCTGACTCGCCTCTGGCCGGGTCACAGAGAGTCCCTTGTTTAGGTGACATTCCTGAGCCCACCACAAAAATTCCTTTTGAATGCAAGGTATTATTTGAATGACAGTGTCCAGATCCTGGCAGTGCTGTGTCCATACATTTTGAGATACCATTGTAGCTTCCTCATATGCAGTTTGGCATTGGGAAGTACCAGAATACAAGATGCCATGAACCCTAATGCTTGAAGGACTGTCCTTGCAGTCAGCACGGACTGATGAGATAGTTGATGGAAGTAAAGGGATAGACTCTTTTGTTTGTCCGGGGTTAAAAGGCCATCTGGGATGCTGTATTCAGTCTCACACCCAGAAAGCACATGTCCTGAGAGGGTACTAGACTGGACTTTATTTCGTTCACAGAATACCCTAGGCATCTTAGCACTGCTATCACATATTCCAAATGATGAAGAAGCTCTTCCCTTCCTTGAGCCAGAATCAGGCAGTCGTCCAAATAAGGATAGATCTGTATTCCTTTTAGCCTGAAGAAAGCTATCACTGGAGCCAGAACTTTCGTGAACACTCTGGGCAGTAGATAAGCCAAAGGGCAATGCAGAGAACTGATAGTGAGAAGTCCCAGCTCGAAAACGCAGATACTTCCTGCAACTTAGTCTGATAGGAACATGAAGGTAAGCCTCCTTGAGATCCAAAGTTACCATCCAATGATCTTTGCCCAGCAGAGGTAAAAGCTGCTGCAACGTCAACATTTTGAACTTGGGAATGTCCAGATAAGTGTTGAGGGTAGATAAATCCAAAATTGGTCTCCACGTGTTCCCCTTCTTTGGTACTAGGAACAGGCGAGAATAAAATCCTAGGCCCACTTCTGGCAGAGTGACCGGCTGTATGGCCCCTAGTTGGAGCAACAGAGAAACCTGTTTGTGAGCCTCTATTCTTTGTTGAGGAGGAACGTCTGGCATGCCTTTGAAAGGAGGCAAGGTATGGAAATAAAACCTGTAGCCGTGGTGTATGATATCCAATACCCATCTGTCCTGGGTAATTAAACCCCAATTTTCTTTGAAAAGTGCCAACCTTCCACCCAAAGGTGCTGCCAGACGAGCAGGCTCTGGCAGCTGAAAAGGTAGGTCATTGGGTCTGCTTACGAAAGGACTGACCCCTGCCCTCACCCGAAGCCTGTGCAGGAGAACTCCTTGTTCTAGGCCTGAAAGAGCCCTGAGCTCTGCCCTTACCACGTCTAGATCTGCCCCTAGACTGGGAATCATAAGAAGGATACGTCCACCCTTTAGTAGGCCAATTTCTACTAAACTTTGGAGGCTGGACCTGCAAAAAATCTTTAACAGTCTGCATAGACTTAGCCTTGTCTTCCATTTTCTTTAAAACTGTCTCAACAGGAGGACCAAACAACACGTCAGATTGTAAAGGAGCATCTAAAATCCTTGTTTTAACATGTTCAGACAAATTCTGATCCCTCAGCCAGGCGTGCCTGCGAAGAACTGACCCAGTGGCAGCCAGCCTAGACGAGGCCTGTACAGCATCAAAACCACATTGCAAAGAATGCTTACCCACCTGTTCAGAAACATGTACTAAATCTTGCAACTCTTTACAATCAATACCTACTGCCAGAGCATCAACCTTAGACTTCAATTGAGAAAGGAGATAGTTTTGGTATTTCAACATGTGAAACTGGCAATTCAGAGCCCTCATAGCAAGAGTGGAAGAAGTATAAACTTTCTTTCCCCATCTATCCAAGGCCGAGCCTCCTTGTCTGCAGGAACCGGATTCTTAACAACAGAAGCCTTAACACCTTTAGGCCCCTGGCTAACAGTTTCTGGGTCTGCCCTAGGACTCTTAAAAGATACTTATGAGCTTCAGGCACCCTGTAATACCTATCCGGTTTAACAGGAGCAGGAGGCAAAGAATCAGGATTAAGAGAAGCCTCTGTAAAAACATCTTCCACTACATCCAAAACAGGAGGTATAGCCAAAGGCCTATGCTGGGGTAAAAACAGAAATTCCCTAAGCCTTTTCCTGGAATCAGAGAAGTCCTGACCTTCCCACTTAAAATGCTCCCTCATGGAATGAAGAGTTTCTGAAAAGAAAAATCCTCAGGAGGAGTAGCAGAAGGAGTAGAATCATCCACATCAGAATCAGAATAAGGAGAGTACTCCTGCAAGTCTTCAGCCGAAGACTCTGAAACATCTGAAGCCTGCTCAAAACCCCCAGCTCAGGCTCCACCCTAGGTCTCTTATCAGGAGGGGGCATAGAACCCCTAATCAAAGTAATCAAATCTTCTGCCATTTTAAGCATATGCTTCTTGGGCACAGTACCTGAAGAGCTAGGGGTAACACCAACTGAAGCTAAACCTGGCCTGCCCCTGGGAGAAGCCTTTGAAACAGAAGGAGAAGGCCTAGCCACCTTAGAAAGGGAGGGAGTATAGTAACCTGAGAAGCCCCCTCAGCCTGACTTGTCTCCTGAGAGGCCACATCTTGCAATAATAAGGTCTCACCCTGGGAACACAAAGAAACCTCCGGTGGAGCCACCGGCTCCACCGACACCTCTAAAGAACCGCCGTCTGGTACACACGGTTCTTGTAGCCTGGGCTTAACTGCCTTGTCCTTGCGCTTCTTGAAGAAGCGGCCGGAGCATCCGACGGCATTTTATAGTTGCACCGCTTCCCAAAGACTAACCTTGCACAATCCAACCTTCTCTTTATAGTGCGTTTATTAAATCTAGCACAAGAGCGACAGCCAACAACGTCGTGCTCAGGCCCTAAGCAAGGAATACACAAAGTATGATAATCTCTATGCGGTATCTGTTTCCCACAAGAAATGCAATTATTGACTTTTTCTGACATCCGGTAAATGACTGAGGCAAGAAAAACTAAAATATTCCCAACGGGTACTTAGCCAACTTTGAACTCGGTCTGAAACTTCTAAATCGAAAAATCTCAGAACGCCAACCGGCACTTGCAATGCTGCTTCTGCATCGGACCATGCGGCAAAAAAGACTGAGGATATGACGTCGGTCATGCGCATTTGTACCCTGATGTCCTGATGTCAGTCAAATGCGCCCTGACCGACGTCAGCCTTATACGTTGATATTCGGGCCGACCGAGGACAGCGGACTACCCAAGTGTAAGGACTGCAGCAATGTGAGATGAAGAACATCCTAAACCGGGAAATGTGTGTGGAGATGGAACTGCAATAAAAAAATAGTGACTTGCTCTGAGCTATGTCACCTTAAAGTCTTTTCTTCAGGGCAGGAGGTCTCAGTTTTGTTCTCAGGTTTTGCATTTTAGGATTGACTTTATACAAAAAGCAGTTTAAATATTACTGGTATCATGCTGCTGTGGCAAATGCTATTTCTCTCAGTGGAATAAATCTGGACTGACAAAGCAATAAAATATTCTCTAACATTTCTATAATAGTATTAATTGTTGTCATTGAAGATACAAATGTCTAAGCAGAAAATGGGTAAATGAACACGTTTCACTAGATTCTACTGGTATCAAGTATAAAACATCTTTCAAGCTGAAGGTGATACAGTTAGGGTAGGAAACTACAGAAGGTGGATGAATTTATTGATATTACGAAACATACAGACCTACAAGTGAAATAGTGTTTAGATAATGTGAATGGTTTCATTCATTAACAGATGTCAGTTGCAACAATGATGGAAATGAAAAATAACTAATGTAGCTTATGCACACTGAATGAACTGTTCCACAACAGCTCATCATCTAATGTAGTTCAAACAGAATGTATATTAATGCTGGTTTACATAGTGTGCTTTCCTACCCTAATGCTGTATTCAAACATTCCTACACACATACCAGTATTTTAGAACTGTTTGTTGCAGGTTGCATGTGGGAATACAGATATGGAAGGCACTCACTTGCAGAAGGTCTGGTTGGTTCAGCCCTGAAGCACTGCAAAACTGCAGAAAGAACAAGAATTCCATATTTCTCAGCATCAGAAGAACAGCAGTGTTGTCAGGGTCAGACAGGACTGTTCTTCACAACAATGTAATGACGACTGGATTGGGGAGGAAGAGAAAGGCTGTTTTTGATTTTCTATTAAGAGGGGGATTTTTTTTTTTGCTAATGTGACTAAAGTAATTCTGTCACATCTCAAATGGAAGTGAGGCACAAAGAACACAGAAAATGTGAAGTGAAACGACAAGCCTCAACTGTCAGGTCAGGAAATCTGATCACCATGAATATATGCAGATGGATTGTAAGTGCTGCTTTTTGTTGCAAACAAGCACACACACACACTTGTACAGTTTTAATTTAACACAACAAAACTTACAAGTTTATCAATGACTGCAGTGCACACAGGTTTAATTCTTATTGTTGGATGATCACAATGAAGTTTGCCTAACTACACTTAAATCCACATCACTATTCAGTACATATATGGCATAGACTGAAACTGCTGCACATCCATCAGTACAGCTGTGAGTGGAACTAAGCCTTGAAGAAATGTAAGTCTACAAGCACTCAGAGAATTGCATAGTGTCAGACCAATGTGCTAATTTCCATTAAAATATAGGGAATGAGAGTAGAGAGGACAGACAGAAAAACACACAATTTATGTTTTGTTCTAAATTATCAGAAAAAACTGCACTTCAATAAAATAAGCACAAAATACTGAAGCAACCAAAGTACTGACATGAAGAAATAACTAAAATGTTGACAAAAAAACAAAGTCCCTATAATGTGCCAAAAAAGTCAACAACTTTGTCAGTGAAAATCACTGTTGTATATAAAAAAGAAAAAAAAATTGAATGTGCAGTTTAAAGAGGTCCCTAACTTATGTGCAGTTCTATTTTGTTTTGGTAAACCAGTATCACAAACCGTTCTCAAAGTAAGCACACAGAAAGAGCTTTAAAGTACAGAGTGTCGGGTTTATCACAAAATTACTGAATCTGGATTAGGTAAAACTGTACTGCATTCATACTGTCTTAAAAGATATGGCTAAGGAATAATCTTGCTATTCATTTCAAGGTGTTTGCATACAAAACATACATTCGGATGCTACCATACTACCGAATAGCAAGGCTGTTCTATTAAACAATTAATTCAAGGTATTTCTGCTGTACAGAAATTATGTTTACCTGTTAACATACTGGAAAACAGCATGGCAGGGAAGTAGTGATGATAGTAAAGGATTCGGCCCATGCAGTAGAACGGTAGGTAATGAAGTATATATCCCAACATTATCTGGCTTCCACCCTGTAGCAAGACATCTATACGTTCTGTAATGCAAACATAACATTATCTTTAGAAATATATAAAAATCATATCCAACAATATTTAAAAAGCCTTATATGTGTGTGTGTATATATGTATGTGTGTGTGTGTGTGTGTGTGTGTGTGTATATATGTATATGTGTATATATATATATATATATATATATATTTTTTTTTTTTTAATACAGTTTTTAGTTAACCTACCACTGCTGGATTTTTACAGTTATCCTACTACTGTTGGGTTCTGCTTTGTACCATATCTTCTCTTGGTAAGCCAGCACGTCCATTGTTAAGCAGTTTCCTTCCTTTTTAAGGACTGCTTTAATACTTTTCAGACTTCAGTGGGGGAAAGGAATCACATGGGCAATGGCAGCAGGGATGTGGTGACCAGGTGCAATTTTCCATCTAGCTATGGTTTTAAAACAGGAACGTATACTGTTATTCAGTACAAATATATAGACATCCCTCAAGCCTTTTTGAGATCAGGACCCTTCCCACAGCAACATGTGAAGGAAGCATATATACACTTTCCTCTTAGACAGCACAGCAAATACTTTAGGTGTTCTATTCTCCCATTTGGTCTTCTAATGACATAAGCTTATTCCTAAATCAGAACCATCAGTATTGCAGGTATAAATCTAACTAGTGCATCACTAAACAAACACTTTTCTATTTCTCACTGTATATCAATAAGCTATGAGCGTTTACTCCTGCATTACCATGAACAATAACTAGGGTATGAGTATCAGCCATATAGGGATTTGACGCCTAGCACTGGTACCTGTAAATATGCAAAAGGCAACTGGTGTTATGGAGGTACCACTACCCTGGGTAGTAGCAAAGGCCTGTCACACCCAAATATGCTTTATACAGTACTGTATGTGAACGATGTTCCTCTTCCATGTCTGCTGCTGGGATTAACATACTGTACTATAACATAACAGGGTAAGACACTCCTGAGGTGCCATCATTTAATGAAACATGAAATCAATGTCTTTTCTGCCTCATTTTGTAGCTCAGCTAGATTAAACAACCCAAAGTATTTATCAAAACAGTAGGGCTTGGTAAAGAAGAAGTGGGATTGTCAGAGAGATGAAGAAAGTAGACAGGAGTATAAAGAGATGAGGTGCATGGCAAAGAGATAGGTGGCGAAGGCTAAGGATAAGGCATATGAAGAGTTGTATGAAAGGTTGGACACTAAGGAGGGAGAAAAGGACCTGAAACGATTAGCTAGACAGATGGACCGAGCTAGGAAAGATGTGCAGCAGGTAAAGGTGATAAAGAATAATGAGGGAAACATACAAGCGAGGAGAGTGTGTTGAGCAGATGGAAAGAGTACTTTGAGGGGTTGCTGAATAAAGAGAATGAGAGGGAGAGAATGATGGATGATGTGCAGATAGTGAATCATGAAGTGCAATGGATTAGCAAGGAGGAAGTAAGGATAGCTATGAAGAGAATTAAGAATGGAAAGGCTGTTGGTCCAGATGACATACCTGTGGAAGCATGGAGGGTGTTTAGGTGAAATGGCAGTGGAGTTTCTAACCAGATTGTTTAATGAATTCTTGGAAAGTGAGAGGATGCCTGAGGAATAGAGAAAAAGTGTTTTGGTACCGATTTTTAAGAATAAGGGTGATGTGCAGAGCTGTAGTAACTGCAGAGGGATTAAATTGATCAGTCACAGCATGAAGTTATGGGAAAGAGTAGCGGAAGCTAGGTTAAGAAGTGACATGATGATTAGTGATCAGCAGTATGGTTTCATGCCGGGAAAGAGCACTACAGATGTGATGTTTGCTCTGAGTGTGAGATGGAGAAGTACAGAGAAGGTCAGAAGGAGTTGCATTGTGTTTTTGTAGACTTAGAGAAAGCATATGACAGGGTGCCTACAGAGGAGTTATGGTATTGTATGAGGAAGTCGGGAGTGTCAGAGAAGTATGTAAGAGTGGTACAGGATATGTACGAGGGAAGTGTGACAGCGGTAAGGTCTGCGGTGGGAGTGATGGGTGTGTTTAAGGTGGAGGAGGGATTACATCAAGGATCAGCTCTGAGCCCTTTCTTATTTGTAATGGTGATGGACAGGTTGACAGACGAGATCAGACAGGAGTCCCCGTGGACTATGATGTTTGCAGATGACATTGTGATCTGTAGTGAGAGTAGGGAACAGGTGGAGGAGACCCTGGAGAGATGGAGATATGCTCTAGAAAGAAGAGGAATGAAGGTCAGCAGGACTAAGACGGAATATGTGTGTGAATGAGAGGGAGGACAGAGGAATGGTGTGGATGCAAGGAGTAGAGGTGGTGAAGGTGGATGAGTTTAAATACTTGGGATCATAGTTCAGAGTAATGGTAAGTGTGGAAGAGCAGTGAAGAAGAGAGTACAGGCAGGATGGAATGGGTGGAGAAGAGTGTCAGGAGTGATTTGTGACAGACGAGTACCAGTAAGAGTGAAAGGGAAGGTCTACAAGAGGGTAGTGAGACCAGCTATATTATATGGGTTGGAGACAGTGGCACTGATAAAAAGGCAGGAGTTAGAGCTGGATGTGGCAGAGTTAAAGATGTTAAGATTTGCACTGGGTGTGACGAGGGTGGACAGGATTAGGAATAAGTATATTACAGGATCAGCCCAGGTTGGAAGGTTTGGAGACAAAGCCAGAGTGGCAAGATTACATTGGTTTGGACATGTGCTGAGGAGGGATGCTAAGTATATTGGGAAAAAGATGTTAAGGATGAAGCTACCAGGTAACCGGAAAAGAGGAAGGCCTAAGATAAGGTTTATGGATGTGGTGAGAGAGGACATGCAGGTGGTTGGTGTGACAGAGCAAGATGCAGAGGACAGGAAGAAATGGAGTCAGATGATATGCTGTGGCGACCCCTAACGGGAACAGCCGAAGGAAGATGATGATCAGTTAAAAAAATTCCTAATACTGAATATGTGACAGATCCTTTTAATGTGGGCCTTCGAGGAACATGAACTTTTTAAGAGCCCAAATGAGGTATGTTCCTCGTAATGAGGTACACTTGAGAGGTATGAAACAAACATTAGTACACAACAGGAAAATAACTAAGCAACACAGTATAAATGGCACTCTATAACTACATAGATGTACTTCAAAATTCTTGAGGCAACATTTCCACATGAAGATGATTCAGTTCCTTTTTTTATTAAAGTATAACACTGCTTCCCTTCATTACTTAGAGTCCTGATACTTTTTTTCAGTTCTTACCTCCTAGGAAGGGCTCTGGATCAGGTTTCACTACCATCCCCCATTGGATATCCTCTCCCTCAACCACACAATCTCCTTCCCCTGGAAGTCTACATTATATAAAACTAAACTGCTGTGCCATTTTTAAAATAGTCCAGGCTCTGCTGCTTCAACTGCCTCTCTCCACCAGGTCCCCTAAGAAGTGTGCACACATGCTGGCATTTTTTAGTTTATGTATTTGCTTAGTTTTTGCTTGAAAGTACTGCCTCTCTGTGTTATTGCTGTCTTAGTCAGAGTCCTGATACTTTTTTTTCAGTTCTTGCTTTCTAGGTAGGGTTCTGCCCACTCCACCCCCCTTTGCTTTGCTCGGGCTCATTCCACTCCAATACCCTAACTCCCATTCCCACCCACCCCCTAGCTCATTTCCTTTATACCTAACCTTACCACAGCCAACCCTCAGCCAATCACACAGTCTACATGTAGTACCTCCTCACTCACAAAGTTGCTACAATCCATCCTACAGATATACCATCAGGACCCCTACACATTCCACAGGGTTCTCTCTATACAGTCCCACCACGTCTAACAAAGCAAACATATACTCCCATCAAATAATTCTAACATTTGCACTCACCATCACAGCCCATCTAACCTCAGCCTACTTGAAAAACATTACAATCCCCAGCATAAGTCACCCCACCTCAACCTCACTTCCAACATTCATTAACTTCCTCTTAATCATCTCACCCTCACTCTTTAACCACACCACCTATGACTTACACCCCTACAAACTCCTCCATTATCAAAGCAAATCTAGGGTATCCCTACAATGTGATATCAACCCCAACCCAGGTCCAATAACAAGTCCTACAAATCACCAGAATCAGCCTAGAATCAATACTAGCCTACTTAAGAGAAAATCAATATTCTAATAATAAATCATAACATAAAAAGCATCCTTAACAAAACCACTGAGCTCCAAGCAATCATAGCATTATACTTACCTGACATCATCTTCCTCACAGAAACATGGATTAAACCACACATTAAAAACAAAGTAGTACCTCCTCCTGGTTATAACATACTATGAAAAGACCGTACAGCTAAAAGAGGAGGTGGAGTCACTCTCCTATATCAGAACAACATCAATGTTGAACTATTTAACATAGAAATCTGTGCATTTAATAATTCAGAGATCCTACTTGCTATGGTAAGACTAAATGCACAAAAACAGCTAAATATCTTAGGATCATATATTCCTCCAGGAGATAACATCAAAACCCTAGAATGTCTTCTCCAATGGATATCAGAAACCCTCCCCCATGAAACCATTATACTAGTCGACTTTAATATTGATTGGATCTCACTTAAATCACCCCACCCCTCAAATCATATTAACCTTTACAGATTCTCACAGCTTATACAAACCCCTACTAGGGATGACAAAACCTCAAAACAAGAATCAATACTAGACTCGATTCTCACCAATCACCCATCTTTCACCCATAATTTCGGTACACCACCTGACACTCTAAATAACCACCTCCCAACCTTCTTCATCAAAGACCAAACTAAACTCACTAGAACTAGCTCGCAAACACATCAGATACACTAAAAACTTTCAACACTATCTTCTTAGGCCTTCTCAACTAACTTGCTCCACCAAGACAGATCCGCACTAAAACCATCTATGCCCCATGGCTTACCAAGAGCACTAGGCAACTTATGAAACAAAGGGACAAAGCATGGGACACCTGGCACAAAAACAAAACTACTCCTAATAGGCAAACATTCTTACAACTGAGAAACACTGTAAAAAAAAAAATCAGACTAGACAAACAAAAATACTATAGTGAAATTCAAACTACGCATAATACCAACCCACAAAAGTTCTGGGACACTATAAATAGTATTCTCCAACAAGGTAAATCACCAACTTCTCATCCAAACATAGACACCACCTCTATAAACACAGCCACCCAATTCAACGAGTTCTTTACCAACTCAATACCCACACTCCTCAACCCCCACTATACTACATAACCCCATCAAACAACACTAATTCCTTCACCCCTCAACCTGTACCAACTTACACCATCTATAGACACCTAACCAAACTTAAACCCACCACTTTAGCAGTAGACGAACTGTCTGCCAAATTCCTACAAATAGCCACCAAAGCCATTTCCTACCCAGTCTCTATAATCACTAACAGATCAATTCTTAACAAAAGGTGCCACTTTTCTGGAAAATCTCCTACATTATACCAATACACAAAGGGGGCAACTCCACTGACCTAACAAACTACTGCCCTATAGCTATACTTTCCCCACTGGCTAAAATACTGGAAAAATGTATCCACACTCAGGTCCTAACACATCTCCTCTCCAGCAATCTTCTTGCCGAAACTCAACATGGATTCTGCCCCAATTACAGCACTAACACTGCACTCATCCATTTTAGTAACCTAGTAAATATGCAATTCAACAACAGCCAACTAGTGTCTCCAGTTTTCCTTGACTTATCAAAGGCATTTGATACAGTGTCCCATACAAAATTAGTAACATCACTCTCAGAATTACAACTAACTACCCCCACTCTATTATGGTTTTAAGACTATCTCTCCCAACGTCAACAAGCTGTTCAGTGGAAAAACTCCCTTCCCCCTACTTCCTGTAAAACTAGAAGAACCCCAAGGATCAATCCTAGGACCCCTACTTTTCACTACATTTAGAAATAATCTTCATAAAGCCGCCCCTCTAGTAAACCGGGTTCAATACGCTGATGACTCCACCTTAATCTGCTCTGCCCCCACCCTCCAAAATTTAAAATCAAGAGCAAGAAGCCTTTACATCCATCGAAACCTGGCTTACAAACTCCCAGCTAATACTAACTCCTAAAAAGATCCAACTTATGCTCTTTCATCCTTCCAAAGCAGCAGCACCTTCTCCCCAATTCTCTATTTCTGCAATAGATAATAACCCTATCTCCCCGTCACACAAACTAAATTACTAGGGGGTCATTATTGACAATAATATGAAATTTGACAAACACATAGCTCATACAATACCAAAATCAACCAAAAACAAGGTACACTTTACAGATGTAAAAACATCCTAACCAGCAACAGTAAAGTTACCCTAGCTCGTACCAGTCTTCTCTCTACCTTATTGTGTGCATCTCATGTCTTACGTAATCTAAACAAGAGCAATGCTACAACAAAATAGCAAAATTCACCACAAACGCCTCCTACTGCACCCACCAATGTCAGGCCCTAAAACAGCTTTCCTGGCTGGAACCCCCTAACACCTTAGCTCTAAACCAACTTCTTCTAGCTCATCAAATACTGTACCAACCTGACAAAACTCCAGCCTTACAAGACCTGATCACGCTCTACTCCAATAACTGAGAACTTAGATCCACTAACAAGGCACTAATCGCAATCTCCAAAAGCCATTACAGCTCTGGTGACTCTCTGTATTCTAGCAACACAGCCAAGACTTGGAACTCCCTACTACTACAAATCAGGTTAGAACCTAACAAAACCATCTTTAAAAACAGCTTATTTCCCACCTAAACAACTCCTGGACATACAACTGCCTAGCACGTGGCCAACATATTCTAACTCCTTTCCCCTACCACTATCCAACCTCCTCTTTAAAACTCCCACACATGAACTATGTATTATCACACGTTACTTACCAACTCACTACTGCCTACTCCCCACTGTCTCATCTATACCCACTACCTCTCCCACAGACTAAGTTGCAAAGCTTTCCCTTAAAATGTCAATGCACCTCATATGAACTTGTCTATATTCTCCTCCTTTTTTCAGTTTTCTGTTCTAGTCTTATCTTCAGTACATCTTCAAGATTATCTCTACTAAACATACTGTATGAACAACCATGTTACTACCTGCTACACTTTCAATTGTATGTCTAAGCATCTATGCTTATGTAAATATCTTATGCCATCATATGTTATCTGCTATACTTTTATAAGTGAATGTGCAAACCACAATGCTCATGTAAATGTGTTATGTACAGTATGTTAGCAATTGTTCTGGAGCTTTTCTCTCCAGGACTCCGCTGAAAATGGACAGCTCTGTCCAGTCGGACCTCCCCGATAAACAAATGTAAAATAAATAAATAAATATGATAGATTCAGCAATTGAATCGTAGTGATCAAGCCAATGTTACTGAGAGGCACCCTTACAGTTGGGAGAGAAGAATCATATAACCATTTTAAAGTATATGAATAACAGCAAAGGTGGGCAATTATAATTCCACAAGGATTCAAGCATTACCACAATGCAGTCATATATATATATATATATATATATATATATATATATACACACACACACACACACACACATATACACACACACACATACATATGTATGTATATGTGGTGACTCATATGATTAAAGATCAAATATATTGCCATCTGATACTGTTACCCAACAACATTCCTTTGCTAACACCCTAAACCCCTACTCTTTGGCAGTGGTGTATCATTTTGTCACCTGTTACATGTACACCCTGTTGTGCCTTACTCTTTCTTCAGTCCTCCTCCTCCTCTGCAAGTCCCCTACCATACATTAGCTGCTGTACTGTAAGGATGCATGTCAACCATTGTGTGTAGTAGCATTTTTGTCAACCAGTTTTCCATCAGACAGTAGGTTTCCTGTCAGACAGTAGAAATTTCAGATCACAGATCACTGCATAAATAAATAAATTACAGGACAAGTGGGTGACTAGTCTACTATAGGCAGGGGGGTTCTGGAAGAACATGTAGGAGTTATAAAGTATAGTTGTGTAAAATCTGACCATAACTGTAGATGCCCTTCTCTTCACTGTTGCAGAATTTCATTACACTGGAGATCCCTTGCCAAGGGCTATCCGACTTCCTGCCAGTATATCAAAGCCTTTAGGTTGCTTTAAGGTACATCGTCTGTCACATGTATGCTCCTCTCGTAGTGTAGGGCATAAAGGTGATGTCTGGATGTACCATCCTTAGAACTGAGAACCCCAGTAGGAAGGCCAGTCCAAGGAAATAAAATGTAATCAGTACATCCAAAAGACAAATGGACCAGAGGGGGAGGAGGGAGGGGTTCAATACTGCAAGAGTGAAGAGAAGAACATCTACTGTTATGGTAACATTTTATACAACTGTACTATGTCCTTCTATTTCACAGTTTTAGGGAGAGTTCCAAAGCTCAAGAAGGAGAGGGGAGGAGGAAGAAGGACTAGCACAGCCGTCAGGGAAGTCAAGAACTATGGCCCTAGCAAAACCAACTCTAGCTCTGGAGATTCCATTCAACCCGTAGTGCTTGGTAAATGTATTCCATGAAAGAAATAAACAAAAAGTAATAGCTTTAGCGATCCAAGAAGAAATAGTCTACTTAGACACAGCTAATCCTAAGGACCTAGGATGAAAGGAAACAAAGAGCTGATCAAATTTTCTAATAGTCTTAGTCTTATCCAAATAAAATCTGAGTTGTCCATGCACATCCAATGTGTGCAGCACCTTCTCACTGGCAGACTGCGGAGAAGGGAAAAATGTGGATAAATAGGCTGCTTAAGGGACAACTCATTCACCACCTTGTGCATAAAAGGATTAGTACGCAAGGATAGAGATACCTGATAAGTGGGCCTTACCAGAAGAATAAGCCAACCCAGCATTGAGCAATTCACACAGATAAGAGAGAAGCAAAGGAACATCCACAGAAAGTGGATCCAAGTTACGAGAAAGACATCAAACAAAACACCTCTTCCATTTGGACAAGTAGGATTTCCTACTATTAGGGTCCTGCAAGAGGCCAGGAAACCCAAGCACATCCTCAGAAAAAAAAGGTGTTTATGTGGCATCAAATCCTATCAGCCACAGTGTCAGTTGATGTGGACAGGTGGGGATGGATGAGTGATCCCTTGCCCTTTGTGAGTAGGTCCACCCTGTGAGGTAAACTTGTGATGATTGCTCTTGGCTAAATGCAGAAGAAGAGGAAACCAATCCTGTCTCAGCCAAAAGTGATTCACCAACAAGATTTTGACAGCATCCTGTTGAATTCTGAACAGGACTTTTGGAATGAGGGAAGGGAGGTGTAAAGAAACATCCCCTTTCAAGAAAAAGATACAGCATCCATCTTCTGGGACTCTGGCATAAAACAGAGGAAGTTGCCTGTTCAGAGGAGGTAAAAAGATCTATTTGAGGAGTACCCAACTGATGGACAATGTCCAGAAACACATCCCTGTGAAGCATCCATTCATGGGATTGGGTTAAGGACCTGCTCAGAGTGTTTTCTGCACAGTTTTAACCCGGGGGAATGTAAACTGCCTGAAGAATCACTTGATACTGGATAGCAAGATCCCACACTAGGAGTGTCAACAGGCAAAGAAGATGAGATCTTGTCCCCCCTGTTTGTTTACGTACCACATCACTGTGGTATTGTCTGCAAACACCTTGAGAAATCCTGCAGAGAAGAGAGGATGAAAAGCCTGAACAGCCAGCAGAAGAGCTCTCATCTCTTTAACACTGATGTTCTCTTTCTGTTGAAGAGGTGACCACACCCCCTGCACCTTTAGGGAGCAGAAAGTTGCTCCCCATACCACATCTGAAGTGTCTATGACCAGGTCCTGATAGGGAAGAGGGGGGTGAAGAGAGAACCCTGGATTTAGAGACAACTGCTGAATCCACCACTGAAGTTCCTTTTTGAGACAAAGTAGAAGAGGAACTAAAAATTCTAGGGGATGCGCATGTTGAAGCCAAAGATGACTTCAGAAACCACTGAAACTTTCTCATGTGGAGTTCTGACAGAGGGAGCATAGGGATGGTGGATGCCATGAAACCCAGAGCTCTCAGAAATTTCTGGCTGTTATAGAGGCCAAAGGAAGAAGAGTTTGGAAGACAGAAATGAGTGTTAAGGCCTTGGGAGGAGGTAAGGATGCCAACATAGACACACAGTCTGTATCCTGTACCCCAGAAAAACATGGTCTTGAGAAGGAGTCAGAAAAGACTTTTCAGAGCTTATTGTGAAGCTCAAGCTTTGCAGAAGGGAAATGACAATATGAAGATTTTGCAATAAGATCTCTGGAGAGGATGCCGGAAACAGAAGGTCGTTCAAGTAAGGAAAGACTTGGATCCCCTGAAACCTGGAAAAAGCAATCACAGGAGCAAAGCATTTGGTGAATACCCTTGGGATAGTAGAAAGGCCAAAGGGAAAAGCAGAGAACTGAAAAAATGCCAGGAAGCAACAGAGAAATGTAAAAACTTACTGAAAAGGGGATGAATCTGGATATGGAGATAAGCATCCTTGAGACCCAAACACACCATATAAGCCTAAGGAAGCAAAAGAAGGAACAAAGTCTAAAGGGACAATATTTGAAAGGAGGACACCTTCAGAAAAGTATTTAGATGAGAAAGGTCTAGAAATGATCTCCAAGTACCCTCTTTCTTGAGCAATAGGATATCACCAGGATAATGTCACATATGGAGGGGATAAGCCTGGACTTTCTTACAATTACTGGAATTAGAGAAACCATGCAGTCAGCTTGAGGGTGTGAAGATTGCGAAGCCATCTTTCTGGTGGGTGAGATATGAGATCTTGTATGGGATCCAGAATCCAAGGCGGATACTTGAATTGAGACCAAAGGAAGGGGAAATGCACCTGTCAAAGCCAAAAAGGGGCATTGAGGATTAAGGAACTCTTCCACCTGTTGGCTTTCTGTAGAACTTCTGGGATCAACGGTAATGTGGGGTTAGCATAAGGGAGACCAGAGGGCCACTTGTGGACTAGAATATCCTTCGGTAACTCCCCTTTGGGAAGATCAGAGCAAATTACTTGTTGCCCTTGAAGTTTGGGGAGATGCAAAGAGGTAGCAACAAGGTTAGCCCCAAAAGCTGAATATCTTGTTCACTATTGATTGTTTGAGGGACCACTCATGAGGGGTCAAAACTGACCTGCTGAGTCTGTCTGCTAGATCGTCGATTACCCCCAAAATGTGCGTTGCAATCATAAAACAGTCTGAAGATATTGCTTATTCCTAAACACTCATGGCCTCCCTGCACAATGGATAAGAATGGGTTCCTCCTTGTTTACTGATGTACAACACTACTGACATGCTGTCTGTGTGAATCGCAATCAACCCCAGAGTGAGAACATCTTGGAAAGCTTGCAACTTAACTGCTCTCATCTCTAGGACACTGACATGCAGTTTGGTCTCTGCAGGCGACCACATGCCTTGGACCATCTTCCCTAGGAATTGCCCCCACCCCACCCAGACCGGGAAGTATCCATGGTCAATGTGGCTATGGCGGGGAGGAGAGAGAAGGGTCTGCCCAGAGAAAGGTTGTGTGATTCCAGCCACCACTGTAGATGATTTCTGCAGCTCTAGGACAGTTTTATGGGAGTAGACAGCGGGTAAAAAAGAATGGACCACTGAAACACTACAGTCCACTGGAGAACTCTCATAAAGAACCTCGCTAAGGGGAATAGAACAATTACAGCTGCCATTGTACAAGCCTGTAAAACCAACTTGGCTGGTGGTTGCGGGCAATCTAGTACATCTTGAATGTTTTGTCTCAGAGATAAAATGAGATGTATTGGCAAGGAGGGCCACTTGTGACATTGAATTCAGTTGGTTGCTTTCCTATGAACTCAGTTTTGAAGAGGTGTCACGTTCGACTTTGCTAGGTATATCGTAATGCCCAGGTGGTTGAAGATTCTCACTACATAGTCCCTTGATTGTATCAGAAGATGCCTTGTCGGTGCAGTAAGGAGCCACTTGTCTAGATATGGAAACACCTGGAGTACTTTTAGCCTCAAGTGAGCAGCTACAACTGCCAAACATTTGGTAAACACCCAGGGGGTTGTGGTGAGTCCAAAGGGCAGCGCCCTGAACTGGTAATGACTGGCTCCCAGCCAAAAGCACAAATGACTTCTGGACTCCCTGTCAATTTTGAAATTATAGTACATGTCCTGAAGATCCACAGAGCATATCCAATCATCCTGGTGTAAAAGTGGCAGGATGCACTGAACCGTAACTATTCAGAACTGTGGCTTCTTGATGAAATGATTCATGCTGCTGAGATCCAGAATAGGTCTCAGGTCACCTGTCTTTTTTGGCACTAAAAAGAAGTGAGAATAAGTTCCGAATCCTCTTTGTTTGTTCGGGACCTCTTGTACGACTCTTTTTTTGTAGAAGTTGTTGAACTTCTTGTAGTGAGTACTCCCACTCACTGGGTGGAACATCAGGGATTCTCCTCCTTGGACCTGAAAGAGTTAGGGAAAATGGAATGTAATAGCCTCTGGATATAATGTTTAATACCCATTAATGGTTTGTTATACAGGTCCGGGCATCTAGGTGCAGGGATAGATGACCCCCAGACTGCCTCAACAGATGAACAGTTGGGTAGCACTTCAGAAGTGCTTGAAGAGGTTATCAGGGAAGGGTTCCCTGCAGCTCTGATTCTGCAGAACCCCCTGCTTCTGGGGTGGCATCTGCCATTGAAACCTTTTCCTCTGCTTGTGGAGGAAGTATCCCCATGCGGGTCCTGAAAAGAGCCTTGTGACTTCCTGAACCAAGTTTTCTTACCGCCTCGGTTTCTGAAGGGGTAGAAAACTTGATCCCCATGGCAGACAAGCTCTTTCCTTCTTGCTTGCTGTGGGTTAGTGCATCTTTCACAGAAGGTCCAGACAAGGAGGATCCATCAAAGGGGCATCAATGAATGGCACTACGAAGTGTTCCACAAAGTCACAAGGCCACATCTAGACATGTCTCCTGATGGCTATGCCTGTACCGGCTGCTTGTGAGGTGCATCTGCCACATGCAAAGTCAGGCTCACTGAGGAATTAGCAAGGGGAAAAAAGAGTAGCCAGATGGGGAGAAAGCTTTCTCAGGTCCTCCTCCAACATGGTCTCGGCAAGAGAGTTGGACAACTCCTTAACCAGGTCTCTCTGCAGAGGGGTGAAGTGGGCCAAATAGTTAAACAACCTCAGTGAGAAAGTAGCTGAAGTGTAAACACGCTTTCCATGCCTGTCCAACACTCTAGACTCCTTGTTAATTGGATGGACAGTGTAGCTCTGCCTGTTAGCTCCTTCTTGGTGGATGCTGCAATGACAATGGCATCTACGGGAATGCCTTTACTCCAATGCGTACGATCTGACAGCGGACTCAGGAACCTATCAGGGTGCTTGGGGATAGGTTCAACTGTGTCCAGTTTCTTCCTGGCCCAGCAGGAGACTAAGTCAAACAGCTCATCCACTGGGGGAGTCACCCGGGATGTACACGGTCCTGTCCTGAAAGCCTCCAGGAACACAGATTCCTCAGAAGGAGGTTTGGCAGACAATCCACCTTTCTGTCTCAGGAGTTCTAAGATGTCTCCAAAGGAGATGTCCTCAGGTGGTGATTGGGGAGAACCTTCTCCCTCATCGAAATCTGTGTCCTCTGTGAGGAACTCCATAGGGGAGTCTATGTGCCTCCTTTTACACTTTTTCTTTCAAGGGACTTCCTCCGTGGGGTACTCCAAGGAAGGTTTCAGAAGGAGGGGGAACTCCCACAGGGGAAGTAGTCTGGAGGCTCCTTGAGACAGGCTAAACTAGGACAGGAATGACAGGCTCAGTGTTCAGATCCAATGAAGGAAGGGAGAGTTCTTGGGTGTGAGAAGACGACTCTCTAAATCTAGAGAAATTCTTTTCTGCAATCTGGAAGGTCGATGAGCCTGGGGAAGCCCCCCCCCCCCCCGTCCTGAACTGAAGCTACCGGAGGGGAGAGAGCAGAACCACCCATACATCCGAAGACTCACAACAGAACCGGACCCAAGCTGTTGATGGCCAAAGCAACAAGGGGAAGCAACGGATTCAAGAATTCAACCCCCTCGAGTTGGCACCAATGTCTCAGATCCAGGAACCGTTCTGATAAGACAAAATAGGAACAGTGCTAGTCAGAGATACAGTTGGAGTCAAGGAAAGTAGCTTCCTCGGATCTGACATCGACTCTCGTGGGTACCCAGGCTCCTGGGATTCCAAAACCAGAGGTTGGATCAGAAAAGGAGTCTGTTTGGAAGGAAGAGGATCACTCATGGATCAAAGATGGGACAGAGATAGCAATATCCCTATCGGATCTACACTCTAAGGAACCTCTGCATCATTCTGTCCATGTCGGTATTGGTAAAGCTTCTGGAAGACCTGGAAGAAACCAACGATGCATCTCTTGATTTGGTAGGAGGTTGAAAAACCTTCAAGGGAGGAGCTGGGGATACCGTTTCCACCTGGAAGGCCGATGTCAGGCTCCTAACCATTGGATCCGGAGCCCTGGGATCCAATGAGGAGGTACCGGGAAGGGGGTATCCTGAAACAATAGGATCCGTGGTCTTAGAGGTGCTCACAGCCAAGGAAGACAGATCCAACAGATCTTTCGGATCCAATGCTTGTCTTGAGACCTTATGAACTGAAATTGACTGATACAAAGAAGTCTTTGGATTCGAAGACTTACAGGAGGTGTTCAGATCAGATGTTAACTGATCCGAACCCTTAGTCTTTTTTCTGCCATGCTCACCCAACTTAGCCCTTAAATAACCTTTGTTAAAGCAACAGTCTTTTCTCTCCTCCCGATTTAAA
The DNA here is from genome assembly GCF_019279795.1 of Protopterus annectens. Taxonomy (NCBI): domain Eukaryota; kingdom Metazoa; phylum Chordata; order Ceratodontiformes; family Protopteridae; genus Protopterus; species Protopterus annectens. The sequence goes on along the minus strand of NC_056737.1, from coordinate 185,407,296 downwards.
GAGACATCAAAAACATTACATATTATCGCTTTAACTCCTAAAATCTAACAAACATAAACTTAACTTTTAATCACTTAAAAAACAAGTATGCCATTTGTAAATAAAATATTTAAAAATGAAACGGACACTTACTTAAAATGTATTACTACTAATAAATCATAGATGAAAATTAGAGACAAGCATATTTATAAATTCATTCATTTCCCACCCCATCCTAATATGTTAAACAAGGTATTGCAAGTATTATACAAGGATACTCAATAAAGCTTAAAAAACAAATAAATGTCAAAAACACAAAAAAATCCATATCACCTCCACTGGGAACTGAACCCAAAACAGATGTAATAACCACTACACTACACTAATCTTTCAAGGGCTTTGGTTCTCAACAAACAAGCTATATTACAGTTATCATCAAGTCCTGGCGGTTGAAAAGCATCGAAAAAGAGCTGCCAGTACAATTCCCTTATTTCTAGCTGTACTTGCCAAGCTGCCACCTGTTGCCCAGCATCCACTTTTTCTAAATTGGCATATTTGAAGGAGTGTTCAGGGTAAGCTAACATATGCTTTGCCAGGGCACTTGTATTTTTATTCTTTTTAATATCATATACATGTTCATATATTCAAGACCTTTAAGTCCATTCAGTTTTACCTATACAAAACAAGCTACACTCCTGACATAAAGCGCAATACATCACTCCAGTTCTGCAATTAAACTTGCAATTAAAATAAAATATTGTGCTCAAAACAGAACATCTGTTCCCCACACTAATCCACTTACATTGTGGAAAGAGTCCACATTTCTTCATACCACACTTTATTCGGTCCAATTTCATCACCCTTCTCTGTAATATACCCTTTCAAGTTGTTGTTTCTTCTATATACCACAATAGGCTGTTCCCCCAATGTACATACTATTTCACCATCTTACTTAATAAAATAACAATTCTTACTAAGAACCCATCAGACAACTGCACTATCCATACTAAAATTTAATAATAAATGCAGTTGTATATGTGCAGGGGGTATACACAGGGGCATTCACAGATCTCTCCTGAGTTTCTTGCCCCTTAGCCAGGACAGGCACATACCATCCATCCCTTCTCTTTCTTATCACCTCCAATAATACTGCTTCAATCATTTTTTAGGGTACCCCCTACTTAAAAATATATTTTTCATAAAACCAAACTCTTTAATAAAATCATCAAACTCTGTTACCATTCTAGCCGCCTTTACATACTGGCCTTTAACTGTCGCTTTCTTTTGATGGTATGGGTGGTTACTCGATTAGTGCAAAACATTATTAGAATAGGTGGGTTTATGATAATTCTTAGCAATATATCTTCTATCTTCATAGCTTTTCCCTAACAAGATATCAAGATAAGAAACTTTGTCCTTGGCAACTTGCATAGTAAACCTCAAAAAATGGGTGGTTGTATTGATATATTCTCTAAAACACTCCAGTTGTTGCTTTGTGTCTTTCCAAATTAAAAACAGGTCATCAAGGTATCGAATATAACATCTAATAGTATTATTAAATTGCCCATTAAAAATAAACCTTTTCTCCCATTTGACCATAATAATGTTCACAAATAATGCCCCTACATTCAAAGCCATAGCCACTCCTTCCAATTGCAAATATATCTTACCTTCAAAATAAATATAATTACTTTTCAAAACAATTGCAAGTATCTCCTCGTACAAATTAATTTTACTTTGTTCCACCAATCTTTCTGTCAAGTATTCACAAAACCACTTGATACCCCCAGAATGCGGGATCACACTGTACAAAGCTTTCACATCTACTGTGAATAAAAAGTCCTCCTCAAAAAATTCTACCCAGTTCATCTTCTCTAAAAATAAAAATCCCAGCTTGGCAAGTATGGCTAGAAATAAGGGAATTGTACTGGCAGCTCTTTTTCAATGCTTTTAAACCCCCCAGGACTTAATGATAACTGTAATATAGCTTGCTTGTTGAGGCTGATGGCCTTTGAAAAATGATTGTAGTGTAGTGGTTATTACATTGGTCTTAGATGCAGAAAGTTCTGGGTTCAGTTCCCAGTGTAGATTATATGGATTTTTTTGTGTTTTTGATGTTTATTTTGTTTTTAGGTTTTATTATGCATCCTTGTATAATACTTGCAAAACCTTGTTTAACATATTAGGATGGGGTAAGAAATGAATGAATTTATAAATATGCTTGTTTCTAATTTTCATCTATGGTTTATTAGTAGCAATATATTTTATATAGGTGTCCATTTAATTTTTAAATATTTTATTTATAAATTATTTATTAGTGCATACTTTTATGTTTGTTATATTTTTAGGTGTTAAAGTTATAATATGAAATGTTTTAAACACTGTTTCTAACTCTGGAGAAGTGTTAACATTGTTGCTTCAAAGAGATTATTTAAGGGCTAAGTTGGGTGTAGGCTGTTCAGATTTTCTGAGGAAGTTCTGGAAAGTACCAGGACGAAAGTGCTAGTATCTCATCATCGCTTGTCTGGTTTCACAAGTAAAGATGAATAGGAAGGGTAGTTCGCTTATATGCTTTATTATGTAAAAACAAATCAGAATGGATAGCAGCAGTACAAAATATAAACAAACTGATTTACTGACAGACTTCACAGACATGCATGCTTACATCTCAACAGCTTACTACAAAAAATGGCAGTCAGGCTTGCACATGCTCAGTATTTATACACTTGTGCAAGTCCCTAAAAAGCTTCTTAAAGGGATATATACATATTGATCTACATCCTCCCTCTTTAATGAACTGCCCACATTATAATGACATCTGAAAAGAGAGACATGCATTTGTACAAACAAAAAAACAAACAACATATATGTCCTTATGTCCAAGTTGCTGTGCATCTGGAACATGGTCTAAAAATGCAACATGATCTAGCGATATAGCTAATTAGAACTGTGTGTAGCAACATGAATAGTCACTGGTGAACAAATAAATTCTGGAGCTTCCGGATTCTTCTCAGGAAAAGGGATATTTACTGGAGCATCCTCTGGAAATGGAACACTGGATAACTCATTTTGAGATAGAGTGTATTTCTTGGAGGTATGATACTGCACTAGAGGCTTGGACACTGGGGATCAAATGTTTCCAGTTCTGTCTAAATTCTGCATCTTGCGATTCCACAATGTATGATCTCGGCTCTGGACATATACTCTTCATGGCTCCAATCCAATCAAAACCTATGGACGTCTGCATCCTACCTCTCCTTGACGTAATGGATTGAGCAGTTTTGCTGGTCTTATCATAATAAGACTTCTGGGATAAGTGCTGCTTCAACAGATTGGCTTTCACTGATCTGTTGTTTTTAATACGTGCAACCAACAACTGACTACTAATTGGTAATGTGGTTGTGGTTTGCCTCGACAGAAGTCTCTGTGCAGGTGAACCAAAATGTTTATCACGAGGAACATTTCTGACATTCAAGAGATTCAAGAAAATATAATTTTTGTCTCACTTCAACTTCTCTAGTAATTGTTTCACACTTTAAACTGCACATTCTGCCAAACCATTTGACTGCGGATATGCAGGGCTACTCATAACATGAGTAAAGTCCCATTCTTCAGCAAATCTTTTGAACTGTTGGCTTGTAAACTATGTACCATTGTCAGAAATAACTTTGTGCGGACTCCCATGAACTGCAAAATGATGCTTCATCTTAGTAATGACAGTACTGGATGCTAGATTAGGAAGTAGGTCAATCTCAAACCAATTTCAATAAGAGTGTACTGTTGACCATTCCACTCGAAAATGTCTGCAGCTACTGTCGACCAAGGGAGTTCAGGAATCTGGTTTACATGAAATGATTCTTTCTGTTGATGCGACTTAGTACTATTACATACAGAACAAGATGAAAGTACTCTTTCAATGTCTTGTGACACAGGAGGCCAAAATACTAGGTCTCTCGCCCTTCTTTTGGTAGAATCTGCTCCTGGGTGGCCATGATGCAAAATAGTAATATACTCTTGTTGCAATAACTTTGGAGCAATCACTTTAGGACCTTTCATGATGATACCATTGTCAAAAAAAATCTCATCTCTATTTGGAAAATAAGGCTGCACTTCTACTAGTAAGCAAGATTATTTTGACACCCATCCTTGACTAATAAAGTGGATGGGCTTCTGAAGAACTGGAGCTGAGGCTGTATGATTTCTAAGTTCATCAAGATGTGTGGCAGAAACATTTCTCACTTCCATGATGTCAAATCATTTTCAAGCTGTTTAGTGGTATTTCTGGGTGATCTGGATAATGTATCAGCAAGATAAAGAAGTTTGCCTTTCATGTAGACAAGGATGAAATTATACATTTACAATCTGAGCATTATGCGTTGCAATCTGGCAAGAGCTGTATGCATAGACTTTCTCAAAACAGTGACTAGAGGTTGGTGATCTGTTTCAATTTGGATAGGTCTACCATAAATATAATCATAGACCTTTGAACATGCAAACACAATTGCCAAGAGTTCTTTCTCTATCTGAACATACTGCATTTCAGTTTGGGTAAGAGTTCTCGATGCATAGGCTACTGGTCTACCTTCTTGAAGAATGACTGCACCAAGACCAAACTTCTAAGCGTCACAAGAAAGAGTAACTGGCTTGTGAACATCATAGTATCTGAGAGTTGGTAGACTGGCAATTTTCTGTTTCAGGACATCAAATGCTCTTTGGTGTTGCTCTAACCATGACCAAGATACATATTTTCGTGTCAGCTATCTGAGCAGTGCTGAAAGTTGACTCAAATATGGAATGAACTTGCCTAGATAGTTAACCATGCCAAGAAAATGTTGTAGGGCTTGAACATTGTTTGGAACTGGCATCTTGAGAATTGCAGTTTGCTTGGAAGTATCTGGTCATAAGCCTAAACCGGTAACTAAATGGCCAACATAAGCAACTTCTTATAGCCTGAATTTGCACTTCTGATGTTTCAGCTTAAAATTCACTTCACGAGTTCTTCCCAAAACTTTCTTGAAGTTTCTGTCATGCTCAGCTTCACCATTACCTCCTACTAGTACATCATCTACTATAATACCACATGGATACCCAGAAAAAAATCTGTCCATTGCACGCTGGAAGACTTCACTGGCAGAATTCATCCCAAATGGCTTCTCAAAAATCTGTACCTGCCCAAACGGATTACTGATAGTTGTTAGCAATGAAGATTTTCAGTCAAGCAGAATTTGCCAAAATGAACTCCTTACATTCAAGACAGAAAAACAATGGCATTTGGCATAACAGCAATGACTTCTTTGACTGTGTACATTGGGTGATGAGTTCTTTTCAGTGGTTTGCTCAAATCTAGTGGATCAATACATACTCTGATATCATTCTTATGAGCTACAACCATGGAGGATACCCATTCAGTCGGTTCATCAATTGGACAAATCACACCTGCTGCACCATTTTATCTAGCTCAGCTTTGACTCTGTTCTACATAGCTAGTGGAACTTTCCGGGCTGGTCTGACAACTGGATTGATCTCTGGGTCTAACTTCATGGAGTACAAAACTGGGAGTTTGCCTAGTTTGTCTTCGAAAAGATCAGCATAGGTAGTGAAAATAAACTGGGCAAAAGTAAAACAGTGGTCTTTCAGGCTAACATGATGGGCTTCCTTGTTAAATGAAAGGAGTCCTCTTTTCAAATTGTCTCTGAGGCTTAATAATGACTGTATATGCCTCGACCACATAAAATTGCAAGTCATAGCTGTTTCCAGCAGAGTAACATGAAAATACTACTGAACCTTCAATTTAAATTTCTTCACCACCATAAGCAACAAGCTTCACACACTTTGCCAAATCAAGCTTCTCACTAGCACATACTCTAGCAAATGTTTCTGCTGACATAACTTTGCACTTTGAACCTCTGTCAACTTTGAGCTCTATGCCTCTCCCATTAATCCGAACAGTACAAAATACTTCGTTCTTTGCCCAAAAATCTGCTGCACTGACTGTTTCATTAAGCAGAGACACAACATCAACATAAAAAGTAGGGTCATGGCTTTCTAATTGCTCAACATGTCTCTTGGAATATTCTCTTTTAATAAAAGAATGTGTCCCTTTTGATTTACAAAACCTTTTAAAATGATTCCACTTATTGCATTTGTGATATTGTTGACCAAAAGTTCTGGAAGGCACCACGACAAAAGCGCAAGTATCTCACCGTCGCTTGTCTGGTTTCACAAGTAAAGATGAACAAGTGGGGTAGTTCGTTTATATGCTTTATTATGTAGAAACACATCAGGATGAATAGCAGCAGTACAAAATATAAACAAACTGATTAACTGACAGACTACACAGACATGTATGCTTACATCTCAACAGCTTACTACAAAATGGCAGTCAGGTTCGCACGTGCTCAGTATTTATACACTTGAGCAAGCCCGTAGAAAGCTTCTTAAAGGTATACATACATACTGATCTACACTCGATTTATTTAATGATTTTTTTTTTTTTTTTATTGTTTTTAAGTGTATGAGTTTGCTAATAAACCTTCTAAAGGAACTTTTATCCATGCTGAACGTCCTTCTGTTTTTTCTGCTGGTCATTCAACATTTTGTTGGACTACTTTTTTTGTGAAAGTGCTAACAGCATGAAGGAAGGAAACAGAAGCAGAAGAAAGGGAAGCCTAAAATCCCTGATGGTTCGCTAACTATAAGGAGGTGGGTGAAACGGAGGAAAAGAGTAGTAGTAATATTTAATAATAATAATAATAATAATTAGCCACTAAAAACTGCTCAATAACAAGAATTTTTCACTTATCTGTCAATATCACTAGCTCGAGACTGGAACCATGCCTAGATGCAGCAAATGACAAACAAGATATGGGGAGCTGAGGTAGTGGGAGGAGCTTGAGACTCAGATCCTAAGTCTTGCAAAGCAGAGGAGTCAGATCTGATATCGGATCGAAGACCCATAAGTGAGGAGCAATGAAAAGGACAACATCAGATACTCCCTTGAGTAAAATCACCTCCCCTTTGGGACAAGGGCACCTCTGAATAGTACACAGAGTCAAGAGATCCCCAAGCACCTCTGGAAAGAAGGACAGTTGCTCCTGAAGGGGCTGAGGGATACCCAAAAAAGATGGAAGAGACTTCCAGACCATGAAATACCCCTAGCGGATAATGGACAGAAGATAAGAATCCTGAGTAATCTGTAGCTGAACAGGAAGAGAGAAAGAGAGGCAAAGAGAAAGAACAAAGTAGCTGGGAAAAACAGGATAGACAGACAGCACCTGGTTTATCCAGAAAAGGAGACTTCTGAGATACAGAAGTCTGAGTAGCCTTCACAGGAGGAGCCTACTTACCACCCTTGTAACCCTTAGGAGGAAGGTGAGATTGCCTATGAACAAAAGCTGGTTTACTGGGGTAAAGTCTCTGAAATTTAGGCGCAGAAGAAACAAACACATGTTTAAGTTCCTGTAAAGCCTTGCCCTTATCCTCAAGGGAATGAAACAAAGCAGCAGCAGCTTCTCCAAAAAATGTTTATTATCTAGAGGGGCATCTATCAACTTAGCCTTAATATCATCAGGCAAAGGATGAACATCAACGTAGCCTTAATATCATCAAGCAAAGGTTGAACATCAACTTAGCCTTAATATCATCAGGCAAAGGTTGAAGCCAGAGCCAAGAATACCTACTCATCACTGACCCAAAAGCAGCAACTCTAGTGGAAGCATCAGGTCTATATTAGATAAACGAAAGTTTATCTAATCAAACACTCACATAAGCGAAAATCCAAGAACTCGAAACTGGAATTGTGGGGGCTGCACCCACCACAACCCCTGCTAAATATATATTCCAACGAGATCGCACTACCATCTTTACTGTACTGTGATCTCACAATTGCGGTTTCAAGTTCCATAATTTTTGCTCATGTGAGCGTTCGATTAGATAAACTTTCTTTTATCTAATATAGACCCGAAGCATCTGCTGCATCATAACTACACTTTATGGAATGACAAGCCACTTGGGAGGAAGGCCCTAACAGGGAAAGGGCAGAAGTTTTACCCTCAGAGTCTGGAAGATCAGAAATAACCTGACATGCCTGGGAAAGGAGAGCCAAAAAATCCTGGATGTATGGGTCTGATAATTAACAGCCCTAAAAGCAAGGTAGCAGATGTATAAACCTTCATGCCTAGCCTTCCCATGGTTCTGCCATCTTTATCAGAAGGCAGTAATTTAGGAGAAGGAAGCAATTGAGATGGTTTGTCAGAAGCTACAGATACTGAGGGGTTACCAGAAGGACACTTGTGCAAAAATTCACACTCCTCAGGCATCTTATAGAATCTATTAGGCTTCTTGGGGGAAGGGGGCTGAGAGTATCGAGCCTTAAAAGCATTAGAAAAGGCATCCAACAAGGCAGCCAAAACAGGAGGAATAGCAGAAGGTCTTGGAGAAACTATCTGGAGCAACTCTTAGTACCTTTTTTTGTATCTCAGAAACTTGAGCATAATCCCATTTAAAGAATTCCATCATCCTAGAGATTCTGTCCCCAAAATCAATCGCTTCAAAGGGAGTATCATGACTGGCAGATATCTCTTCCTCAGATAAATAATCCAAAGGAGAGGAAATATGAGAGGAGTATGCAAGGGATTCCAGGGAGAGGACCAACGGGGGGGGGGGGGTGGATAAGAAGCTCCCTGAGGAGGTTTTTAAGCCATCAAAGCACTAAACAAGCCCTAACTGAGGGACTGCCATTCACTCTGTGGATTCTTAGGAGAAATATGTTTAGTCTTTTGCCTTTTTGTGAATGGGGCATCAGTTTCATAAAATTAAGAAGGCTCCAACCCTCGACAACACTCAGTAATGGTAGCAGGAACTTTTTCTCTAAATAAGATTTGAGGAACACCCCTAGGCCCCTCGGAGATAATCAGCTGTGGTTCATCCTGAACGTCCACAAGAAACGTCTGTAATATCTCCTTGGAAGTGCTTAAAGTCAGATCCTCGCTGGCCTCCAACATGGTCGTGGCACAGGAGTCCAACAATAAAGCCAGACAAACCTCTGGGCATTCACTCACCTTGGGAGAGTCATCTGGTGGAGGGTGAACAGCAGAAGATTATGGCTTACATTTCTTAGCCTTCTTCTTCACAGACGGCTGTCCCTTGGAGCGGAAGTTCCCTCAATCATATTCTTACCATGAAGCTTAAGATACTGGTTTTCAAGATAAAGTGCCAAAAAAGAAAGTCTACTATGAGGGGTCTTAGGACCAAAGTCCGACAGATAGAATAGGACGTATGATTGTGTGAAATGGCAAGGCAAAACAGACACTGTTCTTGGCAGTCTGTATGGGGAATCTGACTTCCACCCTGGCATTTACCCTTCTTGGATGACATGAAACCCCAAAACCAATACAATTATAAAAGAAAGATAAGTACAACAAACCCAAATGGGGACCTTATCTGCAACTGTTGGTAAACCAGCAACAGAATGGGCATTCAGACAGATGATCAAGAGACTCTGTTTAGACTGGCAGCAAAGAAGTTCTGAAGATGGTACATCTGGACATCACTTTTACGCCCTACGCTACATGAGGAGCATGTGTGTGACATATGGTGTACCTTAAAGCAACCTAAAGGCTTTGTTATGCTGGTGAACAGCGGCCCTCTCTTGTCAGGAGATCCCCAATGTAATGAATACTGCAACAGTGAAATGGAAGGACATCAAGTATTAGATCTTGAGCCGTACATGATTATCAGATGCAATGGTGAAAAAATGCCCAATTCACATGCAGCTGCATAAAAGAAATGTTATATATGTGAGTAAATGAAAAAGTTAGCAATTATAAGAAGAAGCATATTTGTACATTTATATTTACAAAAAAGTCCTACAAGCCACATCTACCATGTAGACTACTTTCAACTCAGTAACATTTCTGAAAGAAAAATACAAAACTCAGTATTAGTAATACTGGCCTTACCTTGAACCCTTTCCTGAAATTCTGCTCCTCTCTGGATGCACAAAGAAGCCAGGCATGCCATAAAACTGTAAAGACCAATTGTACTGAGGTTCAACCACCAAATGACCTAAAAAAAGTATAACAGTAACAGAGTACCACTTAGTGATGATTATACTAAGATGTGACCTAGTAGTTTAAACTTTGTGATTAATGGACTAAAGTCAAAAAAGTTGCTAAAGCCCATTTTTAGGAATAAAATGAAAAGACAACACTGAAAATGATTCTGCTGAAACAACAACTGCTAACAATGATTACTACGAACTACTTTGCAGAAGTGACTGTGTCTTGCAAAGGTCATCTCAAAGTAAAGTGAGAATGTACATATATTTTTCACTTTTGTAACTGTGAACAAGCTCAGGTGCAATATTCAAATTGGATGGGTCAGATTAACTTCCCAATAAAACGTAACTGACTCTGCATAATAGGTATGAGTGGCCAAGATGGCTGAAAGGACTTGTAACTGCTCTGCAAAATCATCACTTTTTACAGGATTTTAAAAACAAAATTTATCAGAAATAAAATATTATAATTAAATATTCCAACATAAGAAGTGCTACATCAAAACAAATCATAATAGAAATTTTGTACTCGTCAATATTCCTGTCAGAAAATTACAGACTATCTGAGAAATTTTTAGAGATGAGCCATGTAGAGCTAATACATGCAACTTCACTGAAGAAAGAGATACAAAATCTCTTATCCAATATAGAAGATATTTTTTTAAAAAATAGACAAGCTACACTTTTAAATGGACTCTATAAAACAAAAGGCGGAAAAAAAACAAGCTTAACTGGACACTGGGTTAAGCAACAGCGTGCATAAATAGTGTGGAGGAATCACTGAATTACACAGAAGGTGGGTCAGAAATTTATTTCTATTAAAACAAAACTGGTTAATAGAAAAGTTAGATAATATGGAAATTGAGTGAAAAGGAATAATATTAGAATGTATAGCTTATATGAAACATATCAAGGTGACACTGTTGTTAACTTTTTGGTAATACTGTTACAAAAGCATTAAGTGTGCCAGAAGTGATATCATTTGGGATAGGAAGAATTCAAAGGGTTTTAACTGCAACTTCTTCAAATAAAAATGTTTCTTTAAAATCCATTATTATTAGATTTACATTTCTTTTAATCAAGGACCTAATTTTGAAAGCAGCTTGGATAAATTCACCTCACAAAATTGGTGAAAACTTTGTCAGGTTTGATAATGACTACTGTTCAAAAGTGGGCTGCAAAAGAAAAGAATGTCTTCCATTAATAAAAGTATTAAAGTAGAATAACATTATAGCACATCTGTTATTTTCTGCAAGAATTAAATTATTCGTACCTGATGGATTAAAGACTTTTGACAACTAAGAAGAAGCCTTAATCTACATTCAAGCCAATAAAATATTAGAACATGCAGAAGGAATGGTCTGGAATGCAGAAATTTTAAAGATGCACTGTGAAAAGAATGGATGAAAATCAAATGTTAGAACAAAGAAGCTGAAGGACAAATAAACCATAAACTCTTTCTTCTGATACCTAGAAATTTCTGCTTTAGTGCAGTGAAATGACACTAGTTACTAGCTATGAGAAATAGTGCCTTCAGGAACAGAGGACAAATGCACTTAATTTTGCAAAGCACATTTTTTCTTAGTTTCATGTAACATTTGCATCAAAATACAAAGAGCATTTTATAACTGAAGTGAAGAAACAAAAAGTAAATATTTTCTAGTAAAGGAAATACAAACTATTTTTCCTCATAATTCCATTTTTCCTCGGTTCATAGGTTTATACTAGTCACCATGGTCTTTATAAGCCTAGCCGTGCAGCCCAATCCAGTTTTGTCCCCGTGTTCCCTGAATACATATATGGTGGGGTATATTAGTAAAGAGGTATCTAAGGGTTATGTGTGGGGGAATGTTAGATGGGGATTGATTAATTTACTGTTGACCTCTGTCCATCAGAGACATGGGAACCAGACTGGGGTGAATTTATGATTTCCTATCCAATGATCAAGGTTTCCCCTGAATAGGGTCAGGAATAAACTCTGCTTCACAAAGATGGGGGGCTCATTCCATAGCACTGGGATCCTTTGAGATGTATATTAATGTCTTCAGCATGTTCTAGTTATGTTGCAAGCAAAGTTGAAGTCCTTGGATCTAGTGTTTCTGGTGTTCATTGTTTTGCGGATGTTCAAGAGATCCATCAGAGCTGAGGATGCCTTATATGCCACGTATAGAAAGACTCTCAGTATCTGCAGGAGACTGAGTATAGAGATAGGGACTTAAGATGATCTGTGTAGGACAGAGTATTCATGCCCTGGATTCCTCTGGTGGGGAACTTTTCAGGGCATTCCAACCGTTGCAAGCTCCTGGTTAGGTACATGCCAAAGGGGGCACTGCACTCAATGATGGGCCTAATAAGGGCAGAGTAGAGAGGTATTATAACTTCCTTGGGCCTGAATGCCATACCCTTGTTTATGAGATGGGTGACATAGAATGATTTTCTTATTATCTTGGCTATGTGTTGGTCAAAGGCCAGACTACTCTCTACATATGCTCCCAGATCCCTAGTTATTGGGTCAACTCTTAGGACGTGTTTTATCAATGCAGTAATTAGCTTGGGTGGACGACTTCCCAAAGAGTACTATAATGCATTTCTTCACATTTGACTTAATCCATGGCTTTGGTACTAGTCATTTGTTTGTGTTAGACCCTCTTTTGGTGTTGTGGGGGTAATCTATGATAGCTCCCACTTTACAGTCATCTGCTTACTTCGTGAGTCAGAGGTATCTGACATTAACCTTGACTTCAGAGAAGTAGATGCCAAACAGTAGCAGGCCCAACAAGAGCCCTGGGTATTTCGCTGGTGACCAGTATTCTGGTGAAGGTAGTCTCACCGATCCTGATTTATTGGGTCCTATCTGTAAGCCAGCCAGAAATCCAGTGAGTTATATAAGGATTTATGCTTGCTTCCAATGCATTTATATAGTTTTTCTACTAACAGAATTTTTGTTGAAGATTAGAGACTTATAATGATTGTTCTTATTAAATTTTAAGTTATTCAAAATAATTATGATGTTCATTTGCCATGAAATGTAACAGAAAACTGACCCTTTCCTGCACTTGCAAAAAATGTCATATTTTTCTTCAAAAAAACCTAGCAGTGGCTCAGGAATTCAGTATTTATTTATGAATATTTTGTGCAATATTAGAAATATGGAAATACTGACTGTAAATTTAATGAAACAATACTGTATTTTATTTCTATTTATTCTTTAATGGATTAGTCACACTAGACTACTGACCTCTTTTCAAGGAAGACCTGATGTATTTATAGTACTAGGGGAAATTTGGCCAGGGCATTGGGGAACCTCCCCTTACTCTTCGGGATCTGACACACGGTACTGAAGGGCTCATACAGCAGCAAGGAAGAGGTCTAAGGGATGCAGCAGCACGGAGAAGGAGAGAAAAGCTATGGAGTGTTTGGAAGTGGAAAGTGAGAAGATGAAGAAAAATTTGTTTGATAGGGAGTTTCAGAATGTACACAAAGATTCTTGAGTGGGGGATGTTACAAATGAGCACCAATTGGCTATCTCCATGGAGAAAGAAGTTAGAAAGTGAGTTTGTTGAAGTGGTGCAGATACCAGAACTGGCATCAGGAGGGCTTGCAGATGATGTTCTTTTAAAAATAATCAAGAAGGATGATCTAGGTGGAAGTTCTGCCATTTCATGGGGGGTGAGATAGTAGATTACCATCCACAGCACTTCCAAAAAAGTTATCTGAAAAAGGAATCACATGACGTGGCAGCAGAGAATGCAGCAGTGACAGAAAGTAAAAGAGGAAACGAGCAACAAACTGAGAAGGTGTCTGGCTTTGTGGCAACAGATAATGCAGTAACTAAAACATATACAGCAGTGATATCAGGCAAAAAGGCAAGCATCAACAAACTAAGTAAAACTGTTAAAAAAAAAAACAAGAGAGAGAGAGAGAAGACCAGTTACGAGAATAAGAACAAAAAAAAATGACACTGCAACAGATGACAAGTATGGGACAATATGGTAACTGTTCTGGGTTTTAAAGATAAAAAAAAAACTTTTTTATACATACTGGGACAGTGACATTTTGTGACTTAACATTTGAAACATGATTAAATTTATGGAACGCTAACAAAAAAGAACATTTATCAATGGAACAATTATCTGTTTTCTGGCAGTAACATAAATGTTAAAAAAAAAAGTTACTTTGCAGTTTGGAACTAAGGAACTGGAAGAAGACTGTTAAAAATGCATGCAGAGTCTCTGAGAAACTACTCATAATACTGTGAAAGCTAGAGATGACAGAAAATTATGGTTGGTGGCTGGAAGCCGTTTCGAAATGTCAAAAAACATAGTGAAAAACTTGCCAAGTGTTACTTTTGTGGCTGGTCACAGAGGTGCATTAAGATATAGCGGGCAGCCTAAATTATGCTTCTTTTGTTGGGACTTCTCATTTCTTGAAAAAAAAAAACTGCTGTGGAATGAACAGCTAGAATCTAGCAATAATTCAACTAACTCTAATTACTTGCAGATAAATCCATAAAAACAGTTGAATGCTTTAATTTCTGTATCATAACTGGAACACCATAAGAAATATTCTCCAAGCACAAAAAATGTACTTAGATACTTATACAAAATAGTCACATTATAAAAAAAAAACTGTTACTTCCATTAATTCGCTTGGCAGAAATAAAAAAGGCAAAAATACTAATGCTTTATTTAAACACATTAGGGAATATAATTCACATACGTTTGGTTTTGTTGTTATTGAGCAAGTTACAAGTGATCCTCAGGGTTATATTGTTGAACATTTACTGAAAACTGAATTAAAATGGCGAATTAAACCGGATGCTACAAATTACCCAGGGCTAAATGTTGTTCAGTTTGTCGTATTTTAAAGCTTAAATATTATGATGCTTAACAAGTTTCAATCATGTTTTAATGGATATTGCTGATGTCCTACCTTGCTTAGTTTTTTATTGTAGTTTTTACTAATTGGTTTGGCTGTATGTCCTTTCTGCTTTGTGTCTTAGTTGTTTGTTGGGATATTTTGCAGGCTCCTCAATGGTTATGGGCATCAGCTGAGAACAACAATCTTGTGTTTCTAAAGGATAGGCAAACAGCGCACTTATGCTGTGCTGACAAGGTCATAAGAAGGCCGAAACATGCACAGCTAGTGGGGTTTGGCTTTATTGGCCTGAATGTATCCATTAACAGACTTAACAAAAAGTCATGGGCATTCAGAAGTCATATAGCTGAAACACCTGATGTCCTTAAGGAGTTATTTGCAAATATCCCATTGTCCTCTATTACAAGAGGTTTAAGGGATCACACAGTGAAAACTCTAGCTTGGTTAGGTCTTTACATTAGAAAGGGAGGAGTGGCCATGACAGCCTCAAGCTTTGAAACTCTCCTAGCTGAAGTGAGAGGCAGAAGCAGAATAGATTTTCCAGGTTCAGCATCTGAGATTTGCTGATGCTGCTGGTTCAGAGTGGTAAGGTAAGCTTTTCTAGTAAAAAGTTAATGTCTCAAGGAGTCTAAGGTGCGGGTCTGGACATAAGTGGAGGACTGAGGGGCAAGCAAGCAGAGATGCCTGACAGAAGGGCTTTGATGGAAGAGTAGGCCAGATCTGTATGCGTGAGTTCACACAGATATTTGACTATGGAAAGTACCTCTGATTCACTGGGGCCCTGTCCATTCATATGACAACAAAAGAAAAATCTCTTCCATCTGGCTGTGTAGGATTATCAAGTGGTGGGCCTTTTGGGTTCTTGCAGAATCTCGATTATGTCCTCGGAAAAGTGCTTCCTGTAAGGAATTAGAACCCTATCATCTACATGGTTAGATTTAGGGATGGCAGGTTGCGGTGCAGTGGTGACTCCTTCTGCTGTGTGATGATGTCTGCCTGGAGTGGCAGTTTATAATAACTTCACCTGTCTAGAATAATAAAAAAAAAGAGGAAATCAATGATGCCTTTGCCAAAATATGGTCCTTGGTGTGTGGCCTTCATCTCCTTCATGTTGATGTGTTGCTTTAATAGTAATGGCTGTCATATGCCATGTACTCTATGTATACCTGTTCAGGTTCCCCATGCTTTGTCCTATGCATATGTATAGATTTCCAGAACTAGGACTGTGTAGGGGTGTCCTAGGTTGAGCTTCACCAGGTCCTTCCACCATGAGAGTTCACTTCTGTGAAATGGTAATATGGGAATCACTGTGTCTAGAGGGTGAGAGTGCTGGGACAAAACTCTTTTCAGGTACATACAAGGTTTTTCCACATATGTAGTCTGGCTACAGGAACACTGGAATAGCTGCTGCCATGAATCACAGAACTCTGGCTAAGCAAATGGCTGAGGGAAGCAAGGTTGAGACAGTAATCTGTAAGGTTCTGAAAACTTCTCCCAGAGCCACGTAGGCCTACATCCTTTTTGTGTCCGGTCTGCAGTGCAATGAAACTAGTTCCTGAGCTGGCTGCAGGGAACACTTCCTTGTAATTGATCATGAACCCCAACTGTGAGAAAAGATTAACGGTGAACTAGAGGTGTTGCAGAAGTACCTGTGGCAAGGAAGCTAGGCTTAACAGGTTGTCTAAGTAGGGAAAAATCTAGATTCCATTGTACGACAGAAAACAATCACTGGTGCCCAACACTTTGTGAAAACAGCTTGGGCTAAGGAAAGCCCGAAAGGCAAAGCAGCAAATTGAAAGTGATTTGACCCTATACAAAACCTGAGGTATCTCCTGTAATGGGGGCAATTTGGTATATGGAGGTAGTCTTCTTTTACATCTAGAGATTCTAAAAAGACCTGCGGCAGCATGAAAGGTAGCAGTGTGTGCAGTGAAAGAATTTTGAAGGTTGACAATTTCAGGAAAGTGTTTAATAGAGAGATATGGTATGGGTCTCCACTGCCCTTCTTTCCTTGGTGCTAGGAATAGTCTGGAATAGTAGCCCTTTCCCACAAACTCTTTGGCACTGGTTCTATTTTGCCTTATGTCTGTAATTCCTGAAGAATGGTTGGAAGCAAACAGATATGGATGTGGGGAAGAGGAGATGGCATGATATCAAGAGATGGGATTTCTATCCAAGACATGGCATAGCCCTTGTTTATAAAACGAAGCACCCACTGGTTTGTAATAGTCTTTTCACAGATGTAGCTTGATTATTGGGTCAACATTTTGAGAGGACTATGGCTGGGCTGGGGACAGGGGGTGGGGGTGGGAACTTGTAGATAATCACAAAGATTTGTCCCCAAGGGAGGCTTCCCAGAAGAGGAATCTCTCTGTGGTTTCACTGGGAATCTCTTTCTTGGCTCATTCCTATGTTTCTTCCTGGATCTAGGATCACTTCTGATGAAGGTTAACAGAAGGTGTCTGCAGTCCTTCATGGTTATTCCTTGTTCTTGTAGGGTTTTGAAAAGGTTAGCTACTTGTGGACCCAACAAGAGGTTATTGTCTGAATGGGAATCCTCAGCTTTTGCTTTAAAGTTTTCAGGTAAGAGTTGATTACTCAACCAAGTAAACCTGTGGACAGAGCCAGTAGCAGCAGCTCTGAATGAGGCCCCTGCATCATTATAACTACATTTAGTGCTGTGTCTGGCTACTTGTTTGGCCTGATTAAGTAAAGACAACATCTGTTGTTCAGAATCAGGACCCTGTGAATCCACCAGTAACTTGTTCAAGGAATTGAGGATGGAAATCAAATACTTGGCCATATGGGTTTGGTAATTAACCACCCTGAATGCCAAAGTGGAGAAAGTATAAACTTTTTTACCCCCACCTGTTCATAGCCCTGCTACCTGTGTCTGAATGGAGAAGACTGGAATTAGGAAGCAGTTTAGAAGGTTTATCAGGAGAGAGAGAGAGAGAGAGACAGACAGACAGACAGACTGTAGAGGGGTCTACCACAGGATTCTTAAACAAGAACTTAAGATCCGCAGGAATTTTATGAAATATGTCTGGTAATTTGGAAGTAGGAAGCTGTGAGTCAGGGGCAGCAGAAGTGGAGAGAAAGGCACCCAAGACAACCTCAAGAAAAGAAGAAACTGGAGTGTCCATTTCTAATACAGGATTTTCTCTTCTCTGGACCTCTGTAATATGCCTAGACTCCCACTCAAAAAGCTTCATCATGTTTAAAATGGTCTACACAAAAGAAGCTTCCTCTACGGGAGAGTAAGTAGAAATGGAATATTCTTCATTAGAGGGGTCCTGGCTAGGGAAATTGGTTTGACAGCTGTAGGCCAGAGAATGGTCAGAATCAAAAGTTTTCCCATCTTCAGGGTAAGATGAATCCACAGAAATCTTTTGAGTATGGATTGAGGGGGCTGGGAAGAAAAGGAAAGAGGCTTCAACGTCAAAATAGCTATGAGCAAACCTTGAGAAGTTTATGCATTCCTTCTCCCTAAAAGGAGGTGGAGAAGGAAAAGTTACATGCTTAGTTTTTTTTTACACTTTTTTTTGGCATGACATCCACCAGAACAAAGCAGAGAGGTTTGGATTCCTACCTAGTACTTGGGGAATGCCCTCTGAGATTATAATTTGTTGTTTTCCATTCTCTTTTGGATACTTTAGTCACAAGGTCCTGTGACACCATTCCAGCCTCAGATGGGGTCTTAAAGAGGGCATCAGAGATGGAAACAGATGTACTGTGGGTTCTGAAACCTCAGCGGGTAAGTTGGAATGAGAATTAGCTAAATGAGTTTCTGGTCTAAACTTTTTCTTAAGTGGTAGAAGTATGTCAGGTGAAGTGAGATCTGCCATCTGTGACTGGGCCAAATGTTTCAGACACTGGGTCTCCAAAAAAGTGCTGAGTGAGGACAAACAGGATTGCAGTATCTTAGGGGCAAAAGACTGGCACACGGAACAGGCTTTGTACTCCTGTTCTGCTCCTAAGCAGAAGACACACTGGATATGCAAGTGTTTGTACAGGATTTGCCTACCACACTTGCATCTACTCCTCCTAGCTGACATCCAGTTATCAATTTCAACAATTGGCTAAGCTTCTGGTGTCATTCAAAGTGTCTGTCAGCCTGGGATGACATGCTCAACAAGTCACGCTGCTTCACTAGAGACGGCTTGCACCTATCACCCTTAGGCTTTTGAATACTGGCCAAGGCTCTTGCCACCCCCATAGTGCCTTTTTTAGGCAAGGCTCAAAAGACAAACCCACCGCCGTAAATAGCACAAGTAACAAAAAGCTGAGGGTAATGCTACTCAATGCTAGAAGTCTAAACCTCAAAATGCACACACTCGAGGCACTCCTCAGTATGGAGAAAATAGATATATGTGCAGTAACAGAAACCTGGTTTAAGGCTCCAGAGAGCACCCCAACACTACCAGGCTACATCTCATACCATACATTTTGGCTATAAAACCTGGACTGAAATACAAAAGGCAGGGGTGTATCCATATTCATCAAGGATACCCACACCTCCAGGTTAGTGGCACAGCACGATGTTTCAGAGATCATCCACATGCAACTAACAATGGGCAAAACTGTTATTCAAATAATAACTTGCTACAGATCACCCACCATGTCCATCCCTCCCTCCCTTGCTAAGAATCACTTCAAGCTTAGAACTATTCAAATCCCTGCTCCACTCCCACCTCTCCCAAAACTGGAAATGTAATTGCATTCTTCCTACCTAACTCCTTCTAATATCACTTATACATTTACTCTCTCATGCACATGCTATTTGTTTTCTTTTCTTTCCCTACACCTGCCTTGGTCAGAAATCTAAACAAAGACCAAATGTAAATATTGTACATAGCTCTCTCTCCCCTCTCTCTGTTACTTTTCTCGCTACTTTTTCTTCCTTACTTTGTCCTTCCTACCTAACCCCTCCTAATATCACTTATACATTTACTCCCTCATGCTCTGGCTAGTTTTTTCTTTTCTTTTCTTCCCCACAACTTCCACGGTCTGAAATCTAAAGAATGCCCAGATGTAAATATTATACATAGCTCTCTCTCCCCTCTCTCTGTTACTTTTCTCCCTACTTTTTCTTCCTTACTTTCTGCTTCCTACCTAACCCCTCCTAATATCACTTATACATTTACTCCCTCATGCACTGGCTATTTTTTTTCTTTTCTTTTCTTCCCCACAACTTCCACGGTCTGAAATCTAAAGAATGTCCAGACGTAAATACTGTACATGGCTCTCTCTCCCTTCTCTCTGTTATTTTCCTCCCTACATTTTCTCCCTTTCTTTGTGCTCCCCTTCAAATTGGTACAACACCATATATAATTATACTTTCTTTTCTAAAACATTTTATAATTGTATGTATAATTACATAAATGTATGTTTGTTTTAACTGTATGTAATAAGGAGCTTTTCTCTCCAGACCTAAATGTAAAACTCTATATTTGTTCTAATTGTATGTAATACGGAGCTTTTCTCCCCGGGCCTCCACTGAAAACGGGCCCTCTGGGCCCAGTGTACCTCCCCGGTTATCAAACTAGAAATAAAATAAATAAATAAATAAATGTCCCAGGACCCCCAATCCGCATTCCTGGAAACACTGGGAAACATAAAGGTCCTACCAAACACCCTGATACTGGGTGATTTCAATTACCCAAACATTAACTGGGAGAACTACTCAAGTACAAACTCCCTTGCTCAACATTTCCTAGAATTTATAAACTCAAACACCCTGGATCAACTGGTCAACACCCCCAGCAGAAGTGACAACATATTGGACCAGGTCATCACCAACATGGGCGACCAGTGTTCCACACCAGAGGTCAACCCCTAGCTGGTTAGATCTGACCATAAACTAATCACTCTGGATATCCACACACCCCCCCCCCCGGTCAAAGAAACCACCATGAAAAACTTTTCAAAAGCAAACTTCACGTTACTTAAGACCGAGGTGGAAAGTTTCAAAGCCTCCATGCTAAAGGATAACGCTGTCCAAGCTGCAAAATCCTTTACTAATGCACTCTATGGGCACCTACAAGAATGCATGGATCATGCTATCCCAAACGAAACTAAGACTCACTCCTCCAAGAAAAGGAAACTAGTCTGGTGGACCCCTGCCATAAACAAGCTATACAATAAAAGGAGGAAACTAGTACAGAAAAGAGTAAAATCCCAAGAAGGGAAGACATCCCTGATCAGGATCAGCAAGAAACTATGTTCCCTCATAAAATCATCCAAGGTTAGCTTCGAAAGAAGAATTGCCATGGACTCCAAAGATAACCACAAGGCATTCTTTAGCTATGTCAAGAATCTAAGTGGCAATTCTTAAATCTGCTCCTAGTTAGTGCAGAATGGCACAAAATACACTGAACCGACCAATATAGCCAACATCCTGGCAGACAGGTTCAGTGCAAACTTCATCCCCCTCTCACCCCCAAAAGGACCCATAACTATACCAGAAGAATGTAGTGCCCCTGAAATCACAGACACTCAGGTTAAAACAGCCCTCTCCAAAGCCAAAAACACAGCATCAATGGGACTGAACGGTGTCACAGGCTGCATCCTACACAAGCTCAAAGATGAACTAACCCCTCACCTAAACACACTGTTTAAATTCAGCCTCTCCACAGGCTACGTGCCCACAAAGTGGTGCACAGCAATGGTTATTCGGCTCCACAAAGGTGGAGCCACAATGGACCCCGGGAACTATCGCCCTATAAGCCTGACTAGCTTGGGCTGCAAAGCTATGGAGCGCATCATCATGGATCTCATTAACAGAGACATTGGGAACCTTCAAACACTGGACCCTACCCAGTTCGGCTTTGTTAAGGGCAGATCATGCCTCCTAAACCTGGTGGACTTCTTTGAGACAGTTACCAAGGCTATAGATGAGGGAAAGGTGGTCCACACAGCCTACCTAGACGTCACAAAGGCCTTCAACACCATTCCTCACTCAGGTATTATTGACAAGCTCACCAGCCTTAACATAAACCCCTAAGTCACAAGATGGGTTGCCAACTGGCTCATGGACAGAGCCCACATGGTAAGAGTTGCGGGAGCTAGGTCGGACTCTAAACCGGTTACAAGTGGCATTCCCCAGGGCTCAGTCCTAGGACCCCTCCTGTTCGGCATATACTTCTCAGAGGTACAGGCAAGCACAGGAGGACTATGGCTGACCAAGTTTTCAGATGACTGCAAACTAGGTGCTATAACTGACTCTCCAGCTGACACAGACATCCTCCAAAAGGGTCTCACTGAGACAGATACCTGGTGTCAAAACCATAGCCTCAAGCTAAATGCCAAACAGTGCATAGTCATCCCCTTTGGAAAAAACAAAGTAGCCACAAACTACCACATAGGTGGTAGCCCCGTAATATGGAGGATGTAATAAGGGGTCTGGGGACCCAAGTAGATAGTAACCTCTCCTTTGATAATCACATTGTCAAAGTGGTTAGAAAATCCTTCTACGTGGCCCACCTAATCACAAAAGGGTTTGCATCCAGATCAAAAGAAGTCATTGGGCCCCTCTACGCATCACTCATCAGACCCATCATACAGTACAATGCCCCATTTGGGATGTACCTTACAAGACACCAGCAACAACTGGAAAGACCACAGAAGTACCTCACCAAGAGGATCACTGGCCTCAAGCAGATGCCCTATGCAGCTCGACTGAAGAAATTCCATCTGTACTCGGTTGCATACCGCCTACTCAGAGGTGATCTCTGCCTGACATACAAGGCCATGTCTAACCCAGAATTGATGGACATGCTCCACCTAAAGAAAACCATATCCCCTTGAGCCACATGCTCCAGGGATCTAAACCTCACCACAACAATAAATAGGATGTGCTGGAGGGATAGATTCCTGTCCCAGAGACTTCCCATGCTCTGGAGCAAGATTCCAGTCTACATTAAGCAGAGCTCCTCGCTAACCCTCTTCAAAAGAAACCTTGACAAGTGGATGGGAAACAGAAAGTTTACCCCTGGGATCACTTCAGTGGTTCTGCAGGACAGAGGCACAGGGAACTAATCTAAGGGGGCGGCGAAAGCCAACACATTCTGGCTAGGCTTATAAATGCCTTCGGGCAGATAGCCTAGTACCTACCTATGAACATATGAACTAGTAAAGAAAAACAGTTTAGAAAGTTAAAGGAATGTTCATCAAAAGGGCACTTATCTGTTTACCTGAAGCAATGGTACCAAAGGCCAAATGACAATCAGTCTGATGTATACAAGACCTCTGTTGGGGCTATTAGTGAGATAGTCTGAGGAATTATGCTCATACGTCCATCTATATACCCTTACACTTATAAGTTGAGGTCACATGGCAGACATACGTTCCTGAAGTTACCCCCCGTTGGCTGTCAGTGGTGATAAACCATTCATTATGAATAAAGAAACAGTGATTTCAGTCAGGACATTAGATGGCATTCCTGTGGAAGTTTTGAATTTAGGAGGGAAGAAAATGATAAAGATCTGGAAGATTTTAACAGTATTTTAAAAGAAGGGGTGGCATCAACATGTTGGAAGAAAGCTGTGGAGGATGTATTACCTAAAGACAGTAAAGATGCATCAGACCCAGCTTCATACAAGTCCATTTCAATTTTAAGCCTTGATTACAAACTATGTAGCCTATATCAACTAAAAGAATTGCAAACATGTTCTCAATATTGATAACAGAACATTGATCATCCAGAGGGAAGCAAAAGGCAAGAAAATACTGCTGCTTTTAGTGGTCTTAATGTAGAGAAAGCAGTCAATAGCATAAGCTGGGATTTTATGAGATGGGCAATGGAAGCATTTGCATTTCCTGATAAAATAATAAGGTTAATTTGGAGAATATATGAAAGAACAGAGTCAAGAATTAAAGTGGGGAATTCTGCCCTGACAAGTTGCGTCTGAACAAAGAAACCAGGCAGGGGTGTCCTCTTTCCCCTTTGTTATTTGCTTTCTATTTAGAGACACTGGCAAAGAAAATAAGGGACTCAGAAATGCAAGGACATAATTGGCATTGTATTATTTATTTATTGATTTAATATTTGTTTACCGGGAAAGTCCGACTTAACACAGGTCCATTTTCAGCAGTGGCCCAGGGAGAAAAGCTCCAACAATATGAAAAACAAACATTATATCACAAGAAAATTACAGAGTACAGGTCAACAATGAAAGTACACATTGCAAATATAAATAACTGAAAGAGATGACACCTTAACAATTTTAACAAAATTTGTACATCAAAGAGTATATGGTATTATACAAACTAGACTAGCTACTGTAACCAAGAAAAGTTGGCTTTATTTTCAGATGATATTATTTTGTAACTGATAAATCCAGAAAGGGACATCTCAGTGCTGTGGAACATTTTGAGATAAGTTCAGGTCTTTACAGGATATACAACTGATGATAAAACACAGGTTATGGCTGTACATTATGTACCCACACATGAACTGGATCAGCAATACCCATATTTATGGGGAGATGATAGGATGAAGCATTTAAGAGCATGGATTAAAAAGGCTTCAGTAATGGCAGCTAAGGATATATGGGAAGAGACTAAACTAAAGATAATACTAAAACTGAGAAACTGGAAGCACTTGTTTATGTATATGGACAGCAAAATACAAGCAGTGGAAATTTAGTCCCTTTAAATTTACATATGACTCAGGGCTATTTTTCATAAACCAGAGGAGAAGTTGTGGATAGTAATAAAGAGGTGAAGGAATTTATCTAGAAGAGGAAAAGTTACGTGGGATAAGTTGATCCTTACAACAGAACAATGTGGTTTAGGATTACCTGATTTGAAGGGATACTTTTGTTACATAGTTAAGGCTCATACTGTAAACCACAGGAGGTACTGTCAGCCATGTTAGGGAGAAGTAGGGTAGTGGA
The DNA here is from genome assembly GCF_019279795.1 of Protopterus annectens. NCBI lineage: Eukaryota > Metazoa > Chordata > Ceratodontiformes > Protopteridae > Protopterus > Protopterus annectens. The sequence goes on along the minus strand of NC_056737.1, from coordinate 185,382,483 downwards.
TGTATGACTTGTGCCAACAGAGCTAGCTGGAATTTAGTAAATAATCATATGTCATTTGTATACCAAACTGATTTGTACAGATGCTTGCGCTGAAAATGTATTTGTGAGGTTTGCTTGTTAATTATGTTAAAATGTATCAACAGTGCACCATGCTGAAGTGAAGAAACATGTACATGTATTATGGTATCTGAATCAAATGTATATGTTTTAATAGAAGACTCTGGACAGCAACTGTTAAACAACTGATTTATTTTAAGAAAAATAAGAGACATGTAAATGAGCTGTTAAATCAGTGAATGGTACCCTAAAGGCTACAGTGCTGAGTAGGCCTGGAGATGGTAGGCCTGGAAGCAGCCATTAATTGTTAGCTTTTGTAAAGAAGGGGGAAGTGTAAGTGTTTCTGGCTCCTACGCATTGCTGTAAAAGCTCTAAATGTGTATTGTAGCAGTCTCAAACTTCAAAAGGAGATATTGTGGGAACCTACAGTCAGGTGACCAGATGAGGTCATTCTGCAAGTCATCTTAGATATTATATTTTACAGGGAGTAATCTCAAAGAATAGAGTATTCTGTTTTTGGAGCCTGACTAGAAAGATTGCTCACATATTTCATCTTGCCTTGCCCAAGTAAGTTATTAGGGAAGAGAAAAATTCTCTTAGATTTAGTCAGGAATATAGTGAAGGTCAGTTTTGAGATTAATGGACAGACTCATATAAATAAAGAAAGCCAATGTTGTTTTCAATATTTTCTGTGATTTGAACTCTGTGGTTTACTTTGAATATATACTCAGTATTTGTATGCTCTTTTATTATTCACTATTAAACATATTTAAGACTTTTATTGTGGCTGATTCTTGTAGATAGTACTTAACCTTTGAGACTTCTTATATTTGTTTGGTGACACTGTATGGGCACTCCAGAAGGCCTAGCCATCTTGGTGAACTACTACCATTTGTATTAGTATTAATATTACACAGTATAATTGGACACCCTTTGTTAATGGCCTTAGAGTAGCTGATTGTGGAGTGTCTGGCAGTGGTAACTACCTTATACTCTGAGCAGAAAAAGGCACAGCAGGTAAACCTATGTCAGCCTTTACCAGGTGTGTGCGTCTCAGCTACTTGGGGCAGGAACACGAAGCACTGGATTTACAGAGAGGGTCCTGGAGGACTTGGCTTGAATATTCGGCTGAGGACCTAACCCTACAAAAGAAGAAGAACCAGCACAACTGAGATAAAAAATTTTATTAAAGACAGTGAGCGGTTTTTTGTGCATTAGCACTTCTTCAGACCGAATAAACATAAAAACACAAGTGTTCTTAAATACTACAACTCAATTAAGAACCAACAAATAAAAAATCAGCATCTCTAAAACAATTAATCGCCATATCAACAGGTTAATGCCTGAGCTTATGTGTCTTAAGGTAAGGTCTGAGAGAAGTACTTTCATTTAATGCAAAATTCCTTTCAGGTTATAAGGTTAAAATCCATCGTAATTCATTGTTCTCTGCTTTATTAACAATAGATCCACCCCTAATATTTTTATTCGTTAACTGAATTACTTTAAAAAAGATTTTTGTTGAGCGACCTTTGATTACAGTGGATTCTTATTTCTGGCAGATTTTAAAAATCACCTACAGAGTACTATGTGAGAAATATTGGGTAAACAAATGGCTGTAAATAAGGAAATTATATTTTCAGCTGGGACACAGAATCTGAATTGTCTGGAGACAGTAAGGCCATACTAAGTTTAATTCTGATGGCTGCCAAAAAACAATCACTAGAAAATGGAAATTAAAGTCTAAACCAACTGTATTTAAAGTATTGAATATTATACAACAGATAAAAGGACGAGAAGAGGGATATATTTTTAGAAAAGGGAAGGAGCAAATTACATATAAATAAATGGAAATTGTGGGGACAAACCATGCAGAATAATGTTCATAAAGAGGAGTGAGTTTTAAGGAAAGGCAGGAATTCAGAAATTCATGTAATGTCGGACTGATGACAGTTTCAAGGAAAGAAAAGATATGTGATGTACAAAGTATGTAAATGGAAAAAAATGTTAATATGGTTTGTTTTCTTTTCTGTTTATGTATGTTTGCCTATTTCGTAAATGATAAGTTGAAAGTATTAAAACTTTAACAAAACAATGGCAGGAAATTCTAAATTATACAACAGAAATACCATTACAGAAAAATTAAATTGCCGTCATACTCAATGACACCAAAAGGGTCATATAGGTTAGATAATAAAAGTAAAATACTCCTGGGGAAATCAGACTGGTAACATGCATAAGCCTAATGCAACTTTCAGATATGAAGGAGATTCTCGTATTGTTCATGGATTTTACTTCTGAAGTAAATCATATAGGTAATGAGTCACTGAATGACAGCAGTAGAGTATTACTTACAAAAAATATTATTATTAAAGCTAAACTTTCAACAAATGTAAACATATTTAAGCCATTAAAATAAGCAAATTAAAAATATTAAGTTAGATAAAGCAATAGGCTTAGATGACATCTCCCCACAACAACACAGTTTCTTGAAAAAATTCTATATTTGCTTAACGAGTTTGACATCACTACAAAAAAACAAAAGCAGTTCACCCATCATGAAGACATTCCTTGATTACACCCACTTCAAACAATGAAATGAAAGTTTTGGCTTTATATAGTCGTATTTCCTTACTTAACGAATATTATAAGACTTCTGCTTTAGTGTTGATCAAAAGACATATAAATACAACTGACTGTGTAATTAAGAAAGGACCAAATTGGATTTAAAGTAAACAAATTAACCCATGATAATAATAAAAATAAATCATTACATTAGAGTTTGCTGATTCAAACAATTAAGAAATTAACAGTATTAAAAATGGACTTGGAAAAAGCTTTTGAAAGTTAATTTTAAATTTTTGTTTAAAACACTGGAATGTTGGGGGATTCGTGATCATTTCATTACTTTAGTTCAGACTCTATATGTGGAATCTAAAGTTTATGTTAAGATAAGTTACTTTCTCTCTAATATCATTAACTTAAGTAAAAGGACTAAAGAGTACCCATTGACACCAGTTATATGTTTGCACTGGTTACTGAATCCTTCATTATTGTATTAGAAATAACAATGATACCAAAGGTTTTATCTTGCAACCTCCAGATTAAGATAGAATGATATGCAGATGACATCCTGTTAACAAGGAGATAAATAGTTTAAGCAATTGACTATGACAACATAAAGCCCTTTTGCTTAGAAATGAAAACCTCTTTAGTACTTTGTGTTCAGATAATCACATTTTTAACCAGGTCAATGATACTAATGAGTACTCCAATGCCCGAATTTTGAGGCCTACAGGCTATAACAAGAAAGAACATTAAAATGGAACTGTTTCTCCTCCAATTAAAACAGGGGTAAGATATAGAAATTCGTTATATAAAAAAGAAAATCATCTTATTAAAATAAAATCCATTAATAGAAATTCAAATTTTAGATGCTAAAATATGTTAGAGCCTTTATTTGCTTTACTTGAGAAAAATGTATAAAATGAAAAGTTTAAAATGGATGTTATGTATAAAATGTTAAGTGGATTTGTTGATTGCAGTTTATTTTACTGTTTTGTCTTTTCTGTTTTGTAAATATCTGAATTAAAATAAAGAATATAAATATTTTGATGAAAAACATTACTGATTTCACCCTTAAAACAATGAATTAACAACAGGTACTTAAATTCCCTTAAAAACTACATGCTGGCTTTACATATGATCACTTTAAAATTGCTGCTCAAAAATGGTAGTCATGCTATGCTGAGCCAGTCATAATGATCAACTTATCCACAAAGAAAGGCTTAATTAAGGGAAAAAACCCTCAATTATGGCAAATAAACAAAAAATAATAAAAGCAAGGCACATGGAAGAAAGAATCATTTATTGCTAAATAAAGCCATAATGGACAGCTGTATAAACGGCAAGAAAGTATGTATGGCATAGACAGATAATAAAGCACTTGACAGCAGTCATGTATAAAGGAATGCATACAGATGTACAAGAAAAACCCTACATTGGTCAATTATATTACAGTGACCATGAAACAGTGACAAGCCACTTTGCACTTGCACCATAACAAAGGTCAAATTATTATCCCAGGGAATAAAAAAAAAATAATAGGGGATATTCCAGGAAGACAATGTCACAGCTGCTCTTTTGTCTCGCTTTTAACCCATTACGCTGTCCACTTAACCGTTGGTTATCATTTGGCTGCCAGAAAACAATAAAGTGTAAAGAATTTTCATCTTCTTTTTGTGGATGATTTAAAACTGTATAGTTCATCAGATGAGCTGAAAGCACAACTGGAACTGGTCAAAAATTTCTTAGATGATATAAGAATGGCATTTGGTCTTGATAAATATGCAAATGTAAAGTTGCAGCACAAAGAAAATGTCAGTCTGATGAAGGATCGACAAGAAAACATGAACAAATGTGAACAAAACACAGGAATATTTTAGAAGACTAAAATGAATACTGAAAACAGTCATGTCATCTAGGAACAAAGTCCAAGCTATAAATCAAATTGGTTTTAGTGTTCTTACAACTTTGGGGTGACTGACTGGTCCCAAAAGGTGCTGGATCAGGAAAATAAGAAAAATGTTTCACATATATCAAATGATGTATAAAAAACAGTGTATACCAAGATTATATATTCCTTGTTCTGAAGGAGGTATGGGCCTCCTCAAAATTAATTACATGTACAGATCTGCAACTGTAGGACTGCATACATATTTGCTGACCATAGATGTCAGTGTATTTCAGGAGACGCATACACAAATACTCGAGAGTTGCTCACTCATCAACTTACACATTTGTACGTACACTTGTAAACAGTTTGGAGGCTTGCCAATTTACTCCTTGAATTAGTTTAGATGTGGGAGAAAGCACCACCCAGTGAAAACCCACAAGAACACACTAGTGAAATCCTTCAAAACAAATTTCGAGCACAAACTGGCCACATCTACTAAAGAAAATCATAAAGCTTTCTTCATATATGTCCGCAATCTCAAGGGAAGCACCCAGATCTGCTGAGAACTGGTGGTCAAGGACACCACATACACAAACCCTGTAGATATAGCCAACCTACTGGCAGACAAGTTAATTGAAAACTTCACTTCTCTGTTTCCCCATCAGTAAAACAGGACATCACCAGTACCTGCCTCCCCACGTATCTCTAGGGAGCAAGTCATCACTGCCCTCTCAGAGGCAAAAAAATACAGCTTACATGGGATCTGATAACATCCCAGGCTGCATCCTATATGAACTCAGGCAGGAACTTGTAGCACCATTAGGCACCCTATTCAACCAAAGCCTGAGTACCGGCTTCATCCCAACTGAGTTGAGGACACTTACTGTAATCCTTTTGTACAAAGGTGTAGTGTCCACCAATCCAGGAAATTATAGACCCATCAGCCTAACTAGCCTGATCTGCAAGGCCATGAAGCGGATTATCATGGACCTCATTAATAAGGACATTGACAACCTCCAGACACTTAATCCCACACAGTTTGGTTTTGTCAAGGGGAGGTCATGCTTGTTAAATTTGGTCGACTTCTTTGAGACAGTCACCAAAGCCATAGACGAGGGGAAGACAGTGCACACCGCCTACCTTGACCTGGCCAAGCCTTTGATACTATTCCCCACTCAGGTATAACAGATAAACTCTCTCAACAAGGCATCAATCCATATGTTACCATATGGATAGCAAACTGGCTCATTGACAGAACCCATCTAGTCAAAATAGGGGAAACCACCTCAAGAAGTAGACCTGTAACAAGCGGTGTACCCCAGGGATCGATCTTGGGGCCTCTGCTGTTTGGGATGTACTTCTCAGAGGTGCAGACCAAATCTAGTGGGCTATGGCTGACCAGGTTTGCAGATGACTGTCATCAATTCCCCTAGTGATGTGGACATCCTCTAAGAGGGTCTCACCCAAACAAATGACTGGTGCCAGAAACAGGGCTTCAAACTGAATAACAAAAAATGCATCATCATCCCTTTTGGGGAGAATGAAATCCCCACAAATGATCACTAAGCACGCAATCAGTCGTGAGGGAATTGTGAACCCTGGTTGATAGTAAACTGACTTTTGACCACCTTATTGCCTCCGTTGTACAGAAAGCTTTCTACATGGCCCAGCTCATTAGAAAGAGTATGTCATCCAGGGACAAGTTGGTCATAACATCCCTGTATTCTTCGCTTATAAAACAAATTATTGAATATAGTGCCCTTTTCGGCATGTACCACACAAAGCACATGCAGCAGCTGGAGAGACCACAGAGATTCTTCACCCAGAGAATCCAGGGCCTCAAACAACTACCTTACACAGACAGGTTAACAATCTCAGACCCTGCCCTGATGGGACTGCTGCACATCTGCAAGTCAAGCTCCACTCGAGTAACCTGCATGCGAGACCTCAACCTAGTCTGTGACATCAATAGGACTTGTTGGTGGGACAGATTTATGTTCCAGAGACCCCTTTTTGTGGAATAGACTCCCTGTCCACATGCAGCAGATTACCTCAATAAATCTTTTTTAAGTGCAACCTGGATAACTGGATGGGGAACAGAAAATACAATCCTGGGATTCCACCCAAGTCCCTACTGCACAGTGGCATAGGATGCCGACTTGTTGGAACATGGGTTAAA